>NC_081312.1:89962930-90265961 GCF_026419965.1 Kogia breviceps | reverse complement strand
GATGTACATTTGGTTGTTTTCAGTTAGGCTTTTCTTCTTGTACCTCACATTTATTGTAATGGTGAATGTCTATGACAGTTAGCTGGTAAATTGGATTCTCCCTCCTATTAGTCTACTCTCATCATCTGTCTCTAGTTGTGAACTCTGGGTTAATATATAAATATGACTCAGAATTTGACTTTTAAAAAAGGTAATCATTTTGATTCCCAGACAACACAAGATTGAGTATTGATAAACCACTTAACAGAACAATTATAAATTGACATAATTAATAAATAGACTTCATTACAAGTAAGAGCCCAAAAGAGTAATCTCTGGCTTTGGGGAAGTAAGAAGTTAAAGTGATCCCCAGTAACATAAATGATACCACAATTACACCTCTGCTTTCCTGATTCAAAGCCACTGCATAAGATTTTGCAAGTTGTGTCTGCTCTAGGGATTCCCAACAGATAAGAGAAAGTGGAACATGATCACACTAATGCTCTGTTCTCAAGCCCTTAGCCCTGGAGTAGGACTGCATTCCCCAGTTTGCAGCAAGTAAAAGACCCTGTTTTCCAATTATGTTAAGAATACTTAGTTTGGGGTAAGCCAGGAGCTTGTGGAGTGCAGTTACCTGGAGGCTATGCCATTTCAAAGGTTCTACCCTTTGAAAAGCAAATGATTGTAATGAATATCATATTTTCATGAAGACTCTTAAAAGCATATTACTTTTTAAAAAAATTCCTGAAACCTTCATGGAAGACAGTAATTTCAAAGCTCTGGGCAGTTTTCTGTTTTAAAGAGGTTGTAACATGAATTTACCTTTGAGGATTTCCTTTTTAATGAAAAAAATGCAAAACTGTGGTCATTTAATTATGCAAATGTAAAGCAGGTATCCACCAATTATCCCTGAGAAAACCATGCGTTAACTTAAAAAGAATTCTTTTATTTTTAACAAACTTTTTTGGTGTTAGTGAATGTCAAAAATTTTAATGTAGATTATTAAGAAATGTTGACAGATTATCCCTGGATTTCAAAAGAAATGGAAACTTTCCTCCTAAAAATCAGTGATAAAAGTGAGAAACCGGTGCACAGAAATTTTAAGACCAGGAAGACAAATATTCTGGTTAGTACATATGAATGGGAGTCTGACTATGCATATATTCTGCTTTGTGGTCAGCTAATGGTTTCTTTTAAATGTAAGGATTTAGATTTTACCATCTCTGAAAATTTTCACTTTATCTTGGTGGAAATGTTTGTATTTTATCTTGTACAGCAAGTCTTTTATTAGATTGGCAACAGGTGCCACAGAGATTGCAAAAAAAAAAAAAAAAAAGATACGCAAGCCTGATTTTCACCCTTTAGCAGTGGAAAAATACTAAAAAGGAGATTGGGCTGGGTAACAGAAGCTCAACCTGGACCAGTCAGATGGTGTCCTAGAATTGGCTGAGTACCCAGCTTTAGGATACAATATGCTGCAATTGTATGTGCTGGAATTATTCCATGGATGCTCATCAAGTAGGTTCACCTCAGGACGTGGAGATGGGTGTCCTCTGAGAGCTTTGGAATTACTGAGCATAAATCTTTCTTTAAAGAGGAGACAAGAAATGAGGACTGGAAAGATGATCTGGGGCTCTGGCCATGAGGTGTTTGCCTCTCTGAATTTTGTGGTTATTGCCTTGGAATAAGGGCAGTTAGAAAAGAATATGATATTTTGCAAAAAGTAATTCACTTTGTGTTTCAGGGCCACACTCAGGAAACCAGGCAGGTGACAGCCTATTGGAAACTGTTAAGAATGGGCCTGGGTCTAAATTTGTGTGCTTGTGTCCTGGTCATGTTTAGCAGCACTTCACTATCTGCACTGCACTAATATTTCTTCTTTTATTCTTGAACTTTTGTAAATCTTGTTTAAGTATTTCAACATTGTCTCAGCTATCACTGTTGAGAATTAAGGAAAGTGTTCGTCTCTCATACAGAACAAAGTCATTCCAGATGTTCTAGCACATATGTAAGTGTTTCAAGAACCAGGGAGGTGGTCAGCAGTGGAGCCAGCCAAATGGATGGTTGAGCTGTAAGGGGCATCATAACAGATATGTGGAATATATAAGCCTACTCTGAGGTATCTAGAAAGTATTTGGGAAAGTAAGACCAAAGAACAAACCACTGCAGAGTAGTGGGATGGGATTCTGAGTTGTAATTTCAGGACTACCAAATAATATGACCTTGCTTTGTAATTATAAACTGGTAAAACCTTGTCATGTATAACTATTTTCATTTAATTCTGTAATTTTTTTAGAAGATAACCAATGAGGTTTGGTTTCTCTGTTCTTGACCAGGCTTGATTAGAATAAATGTGACAGCTTCTGCATCAGCTTCCTATCTTTTCAAAATACCAACCAGAGTGGGGGCTGGTGTAGGGGTGGAAATACAAGACTATAAATTCAAATTATATTATTTTCTACTTCCATTCATTTATACATAAGTGAAATCCAGTTAAAACAAACATAAAGGGCAGTCTCCCGAGAGAAAAGAATCTTAAGGTCTCTCAAAAATGGGCAATTTGTAGGCAAGGGGTAATCATCACCATCATCAATTTATAAGAATAGCTACCATTTATGGAGTACTTACTTTTTTGCTAATATGCTTCACATATTTTATCTGTAATACTTTTTACAACAATGCGGATGAAGTGTTGTTATTCTTATTTACTGATGACCAAGACGAGGCTCAGAGATGTTAAGCGACTTGATAAACAGCACAGCTAATAAGTGACTATATAGAGATTCAAGCTAAATTTGGGCTGGATCTAATGCCAATGAGTTCGGCCATCCAGGGTGCTGCCAGAGAGTTTTGTCTAGATTATGTATCTGTGAGTTCTTTGGTCTTTCTTTTCTTTTTCTTTTCATTTTTATTTCATAAGTTAACCAAGCTATCTTCTTTCCATAATACTGTCTGTGACTCATTCATCCAAATGATAAGTCTGATTTGTCATTACCTATGGATATATCTCTTGAATACCACTTAAATTAGCTCATGATTTCCAGTGAGTAGCCAATCTCTTTCTTTTCATTGAGCAGAGGCTAGAGGTTCTTTGACTGACATAACATCACTTGCCACATCAGTTCCTAAACTATTTGAATTGTTTGCCTTATGCATCTCCACTCACAGCTAATTGGAGGTTGACTAGAGTTAGGATCAGTGAGATACGAATTAAATCAAATTATCCCTTTATTTAAATCATTAGAAAGATTCGATTTGTCTTTTTTTCCCCTACTCCACCAGAACTGTTTACTTGACACAATCTAAGCCATAATACATAATTTTCACAACTCAGACAAGAATGCCAATGTAATTTTTAGAAGCCACACAGTGTACATTTGCAGTGATTTATAATGTTATTTTATCAGATTAATTCTACAGCTGCATTAGAAAACTGCACATCTAGGTTTGCACACCTAGACAGTTTTACATTCATCATCTTCAAAGCAGTTTCATCCAGAAAGGGACATTTTTCACAAGGGTTGGTTTGAGCTACTGAGAGGGGCTGCTTGAATTTTACATAAATGAAGTCTCAAATATGGTATAAAACTTTACTAAAATATTCTGAAACAGAAAGGTCACTTTTGAGCTATACTACCAGGGTAGGTTTTCTTTGTTTCATGCCATATTGTCATTAAGTCTCAAATAAATGGAGGCTAGTACATAAAAATACAAATAGTTATTTGCTAGGTACTGTGCTCATCCCTTCGCCTCCATGATTGTATTTAATTCTTATACCTGCATTCAGAAGCAGGTTTTATTATCCCTATTTTATTTATCAAAACAAAACAAAACAATCCAGACACAAGGAAGTAAGAGGTAATGTGTCAAAAGCCACAATGTAGGGCTCCCTGGTGGCGCTGTGGTTAAGAATCCGCCTGTCAATGCAGGGGACACGGGTTCAAGCCCTTGTCCGGGAAGATCCCACATTCTGCAGAGCAAATAAGCCCATGCACCACAGCTGCTGAGCCTGCAGTCTAGAGCCCGTGAGCCACAACTACTGAAGCCCACACACCTAGAGCCTGTGCTCCACAACAAGAGAAGCCACCTCAGTGAGAAGCCCACGCACCGCAACGAAGAGTAGCCCCCGCTCGCTGCAACTAGAGAAAGGCTGCACACAGCAACAAAGACCCAACTCAGCCAAAAATAAATAAGCAAATAAATAAATAAATAAATAAATTTATATTTTTTAAAAAGCCACAATGTAAATTTGATTCAGATCTATGTTAGTATGACTCTAAAACCCATTCTCTAGCCACCATATTGTGTGCTTTTCTGGACCAAACTTGACATCTAACTCATTATTTCTGACTGTTTTACTTAAATGGTTGCACTGCCCCTTCTTTGCATCTTCCCTCCTTGATTTGATCCACAGCATTCCTGAAAGTTATTTTAGTCTTTTGAAATTTAGCAATTTTTAAAACTGCTCCAATTTGACAAGAAAGAAAAGAGGGGAAAATAGGTCAATCTAGCCTACTTATTTACCAAAGTAAAACAAAAAGGATATACCCATTTTCTGTCTGAGACAAGTTAATGTTCAAAAATATTAAGTTACTTATTCAGGTATCAACAAGGACAACTAGGGCCAGCAAATGAGGCTGATGTCTCTCATTTTAAAACTTTGGAAAATATATGTTGTCATTGTCCTTGTGAGAGTGAACAGTAAATTGCATTGATTTCAAAAATATATTTCTTTAACAACAGTAGATATCACTTAAAACTTACTGTACAGGGAGTGGACAGGCCCTCCTGACAGAGTGGACAGGACCTCTGGTCAGAGATATGTATAACACACTGACTTACTGTGACCTAGGAAAGGCTGCCAAGGACGTCTTCAACAAAGGGTATGGGTTTGACATGGTCAAAATAGGTCTGAGAACCAAGTCATGTAGTGGAGTGGAATTTTCTACATCTGGTCATACTTACACTGATACAGGGAAAGGATCAGGCAACCTAGAGACCAAATATAAGATCTGTAACTATGGACTGACCTTCACCCAAAGGTAGAACACAGACAATACTCTTGGGACAGAAATCTCTTTGGAGAATAAGTTAGCTGAAGGGTTGAAACTGACTCTTTTGATACCATATTTGTACTGAACACAGGAAAGAAGAGTGGGAAATTGAAGACCTCCTATAAATGGGATTGTTTCAGTCTTGGCAGTAACTTTGGTATAGATTTTTCTGAACCAACCATCTATGGCTGGGCTGTGTTGGCCTTTGAAGGTTGGCTTGCTGGCCATCAGATGAGTTTTGGCACAGCCAAATCCAAACTGTCTCAGAATAATTTCGCCCTGGGTTACAAGGCCACAGACTTCCAGCTGCACACTCATGTGAACGATGGCACTGAATTTGGAGGGTCAATCTACCAGAAAGTGAACGAGAAGATTGAAACATCAATAAACCTCGCGTGGATGGCCAGCAGTACCAACAGCCATTTTGGCATTGCTGCTAAGTACAAGCTGGATTGTAGAAATTCTCTGTCTGCTAAAGTAAATAATGCCAGTCTGATTGAACTGGGTTATACCCAGACCCTTCGACCAGGAGTGAAACTGACCCTGTCAGCAATAATCAATGGAAAGGACTTTAATGCAAGAGGGCACAAGGTCGGGCTGGGATTTGAACTACAAGCTTAATGTGGTTTTGAGTAAAGTATCAGCTTTGTCCCTGGAGGTGAAGAGAAATGAACCCACTATGTTTTGGCTTAAAATTCTGTGAAATTTCAAAAGTGTGAACCTTTATTCTTCCAAAGAAGTGTAATCCTCCCCACACTGAGGACTAGATATTGAGTCCATCCTAAGGGAGGTGCTTGAAGGCATGCCCAGAAGTTGTCATGTTTGTGCCACATTTCAGTTCAGTTCTGCAGTATTGTTTTAAATGTTTTCCTCAGAGATGGTGTAGTGTCATGTAACAAAGGAGGTGACCCAACCCTCCAGTTGTCCATCACGTCCTGCATGTCCCACACCACTTTTTCATGACCTTGTAATATATTGGCCTCTCTATGATAGTGGAATCTTTGGTTTTGCATCAGAGTAAAATAAAGTAAACCCATCACATTTAGAACATAAAAAAAAACAAACAAAAAACAAAAGTACTGTATAAAAAGATAGTTTAGAGGTCACCATTTCTAAAAAGGAAGGATGGACTTTGATTTCCTAAGAGTAGGATCCAAAATACAATGTGTATCATAGTATGTGAAACTAGGGCAATAATGAAAAGGAAAGAAAATGGAAGCAATTATTCCTTTTATTCATAGTCAGAAGTTATACATAAAAGACTTCATAATGCATTAACAGAATAAATATTAAATACAATGGATGGGTATAGGGAGATTTTCCAAGAAAAAATTAACATAATGTGTTAAATTCAAAGAATTCAACAAAGTGTTAAATCTATTTAAAAGTATCGGCTGTAATAGTACCATCATAAAAATTTTAATTATCCCTAAGAGTTCATGGTAATTGAATCACTGAATGAAAATGCAAACTGTTTTCTGAAGATTTCTTACAGTTAGGTAATACATGAAAACAAATGTGCAGTTAGCATAAGTAAGAAAATTTTAAAAAATTGGTCAAATCTCAAACGACTAATGACATAGTACTCATTAAAGGGAATTGATACTGTTATAACACCTTGAAAAATGAGAAACAAATTTAATTAGATGATAATAAATCTTAGTTTTAAAATGTGAAATAACATTATTGTATTTTCTAGTATCTTGGTTTCTTCTGACATCATAAATAAGCCACACAAGAAATATGACAACACTCAAAAATGACACATTATATGGGCTTCCCTGGTGGTGCAGTGGTTGAGAGTCTGCCTGCCGATGCAGGGGACACGGGTTTGTGTCCCGGTCTGGGAAGATCCCACATGCTGCAGAGTGGCTGGGCCCATGAGCCATGGCTGCTGAGCCTGCACGTCCGGAGTCTGTGCTCCACAATGGGAGAGGCCACAACAGTGAGAGGCCCACGTAGTGCAAAAAAAAAAAAAAAAAATTATCATTCTCTTTACTTATTATATTATTGGTATTAGAAGTCTATTAGACACAGCTAATCTGTCCCTAACACTTTTACTTTCCTCAATTTGTATTCAGCTTCAGAATGTGAAACCCATTTATCCCCATCTGTGGCTAGCCTTGACTGCTTTCTCTGTCTGCTTCATTCTGGCAGTTTAGGCACCCCAACTAAGTAAAAATGTTCTGTATTGATACTTCAAATTCATAGAAACATGATGAAAATGAATTTCTCAATTCTGTACAAAGATACAGACAACTAAAAATACCCTATTTTGGTAGTGCTATACAGTTTTACAAAGGTGGATAACCAGTTTCAAGTTTTATATGCTACTGTGAGTATCTCACTTTGTTTCATTCATTCTTCATGGTTTTTGTATTTTTAATTCCATATATATGGAAGTAGAAAATATGTAATATATATAATATTATATGTATTATTATGTAATATATTTTGTATTTATATAAATTTATATTTATAAATCATATATACGTTTAAAAAAATTCACGTACCCTCAACTGTCTTTTGATTAATCTAAATCCAAAGGTAAACTACAGAATTTTAAAATGTGTAGAAGTTTAAGGATATTTGATTAAAGAATGGTTTTCACAAAGATAAATATTATTTTGGTTATGTGTCTATAAGGTGTCTTTTGCAAGTATTTTAATTCAATGACCTTTTAGAGTTCTATCTTAGCCAATGAATCTTGCATTGCTGAACTGGGTAAGAAACTTTGGAACATTTTAGAAATAGAAGTTGAAGAACTAAGTGTGTCTACAGATAAATATTCTTCAAAATAGTGATTGGTCTTGGTGGCGAAGCTTTGCTTTTGTGATAAAAATCTTGCTAACAGTGTTTTAATTGAAACTTTTAATCTGAATGTTGTCTGAATCCTGTTAAATGTTGCTTTCCTGCCTCAATTCAAATTTTCTTAATCTTCATTTTCACATTGAATATTGTTATACTGTCTGCCTCATTATGCTAAAGAAAGATGAAGTAAGCAATTAACATTCTGAATGGCCTATGAGATGTTATGATATAAAATGTCATTCATTTTTATGAGTTGGCTGTCAGTGTGGGCTGCAATAAAGTTATAATTCCTCCCTGGCATTATGTGATGCCTGATATTGCTGCAAAATCCTTATTAAAATTTCAATAATTATAAATTAAAACAAAAGTAGGTGGGACTTTTATGAAATGGTTGTTTCTGAAAGTCAGGTGGTACAGAACAGGACTCTACAAGATTGACATTATTTGCTTTGTAGCTTCAAATCATCATAATTCCACTGTTATTTTCTTTACTGAAAAAAAAAATTGGACTCAGAATCATTCGAAACTTTCAGCTGCAGAACCTGGTTTGCTTATACTGAGAGAAAAGTGAGATGACAAAGCTGTATCGTTGCTTCACTAAGTCTACCCTTAAATTGCTGCATGATGTCATTTGCCAGAAAACCTGAAAGTTGTAATTTGAATAGGTTTTTCTATTTAAATATTTGGAAGGGAAGGGGCAGCCATTGTTTTACATGTTGTCTCATGGCCTCATTAAATGTATGTTAATGTAGCATTCAGCTTGCAAATTTCCTTACACAAAATAGAAAACAACTACAAGAAAGATTCTCCTAAGACAGATAAAGCTGTATTATTTAAGCATATGTTACCAAAAGAAGCAAACCATCATTCAAAACAAAGGAATTTATACTCAGTTCTCTCGTGTATTATTTATGAAAAGTATGTAGTTTCAAAGATAAGAAATGTTTTATTTATTATTTATTTTTAATTTTTTCATTGAAGTATAGGAAATATTTTAAATTAAGTAGATAGTAAATGTCATTGTAATGAATGTGATTGGAAGAGTATTTAAAGGAAGAATAGTAATTTGTGTCATATGTTTCATAGCGTTTATTTTCATCTCTATCATCTTAAATTACTGTAGCTCGAGGATAGAAATTTGGTGCTTTTAAAGATATGTCTAACTTTAGTGCTAGTAAGATGCTATACTCAGAGTGAACTTGACAAATTTGAAATATGATTTGTGTGACAGTGTAAAGGCAGCCTACCTAAAAATAGCTTCATCCACTGAGCTGTCATGGCACCTTAAATTCTACCACTTAATAAAGAATCTTTATTATGAATCTTTATCTTTATTATGAATCTTTACCCATGAGTCTTTCTTATTCACTAATATTATAGTAGTATATTGTTTTTTGTTGTTCTGTTTTGTTATATTCTCCACTGGACGTGTGGGTTGGTGAGATCTTCCATTACATTTCGGAATATTCATATCTTCTGGCCACCACAGTTGTCATTTCCATTGCTTCTATTAAGTGAACCTAATTGCACCTGGCGATGGTATGGATAATTGAGAAAGTATAAAAAAATATCATGGAATCAGCAAAAAATATGCCAATTCTATGAAGCTTCAATAGAGTAACAGCCTAGTTCCATTTCTAGGTGTAATCCATGGATCATGTGCATTGGAATCATCTGGAATGCCTATTAAAATGTTGATTTCAGGATCCTACCTCAGAGCTACTGAGGTAGAATTTGTATGCAGTTTGCTTGATGATTAACATGTTACAAACTCCAAGATGATTTCAATGGACATGGAAGCTTATTTTAGTGGTATAAATATTTGTCAGTGATGGCTCCAATGTTGCTTTGAATCCAACAGTAACCTTTGTTCAAAAAATATATCAGGGCACACTATAGAAACAATTTTCAAACCATTCAAGAATAGACCAGTAATTTTGTCATGAAAATCAACTTGTCAAATACTTCTTTTTTTCCCATTTTATTTAAAAAATGTGTTGCTTCCAGATTGAGCCCCTTAGCCTTGACCCTGTGGTCATCATCTTTCAGGACCATTTCATTTACTATTTCTGAGCATTTGAAGAGGCAATGTAGAGCAGTAGATCATAGTTAGAACATGTACTGATCAGTATCCCAGCAGAAGACAGATGGTGCACTAGATAGTTGGGTACCAGGGATGGGGCTAGGGACTGAGGGCATAAACTTTAAGAAGGCACTCACTCTGAAGTTTGTGAAAGCACCCTAGGTGCAATTGTCATTTAAAGGACTAGTCTAATACCTAGGATTTCCAGAGTAATGATGTCAGGGGAATAGTTACCAGAACTCAGAGAGGATACAGCACCTAACAGAAGTTGTAACCTTTGATAGAGGAAGGCCTGATGCCAGCAACCACCTTACAAGGAGGAAACCAGAATAATAAATATGCAGATATCCCTCTTCTGCCTTCTTTTATTTGCTGAACTTAACCAGAAGCTGGAGGGAAAGAGAAATCTTCACTGGAGTCCATACTCCAAGTCAGCTTTCCAGGGTCCCAGAAGGGTGGGGAAGACTGGGAAGTGGATCTGTGGTGAGGGAGACAAAAGGCACTGGGACAAGATAAAGAGTCAGAGTGTCTGGGCTTCCCAGTTCTCCACTGTCTATCTTAACGTCTTAGGGCCTTGCTCATCTCATCGACATGCAGGAATAATAGCATCTGCCTCATAGAGTTATTTTTAGGATTAAATTAAATAATACCTATAAGGACTTTATTTATTTACTTAAATTTTTATTGGAGTATAGTTGATTTACAATGTTGTGTTAGTTTCAGATGTACAGCAAAGTGAATCAGTGATACATATACACTCTTTTTTAGATTCTTTTCCCATATAGGCCATTACAGAGTATTGAGTAGAGTTCCCTGTGCCATACAGTATGTCCTTCTTAGTTATCTATTTTATATATAGTAGTATGTATATGTCAATACCAATCTCCCAATTTATACCTCCCCCTCTTACCCCCAGTAACCATAAGTTTGTTTTCTATATCTGTAATTCTATTTCTGTTTTGTAGATAAGTTTATTTGTACCCTTTCTTTAGATTCTGCATACATCATGAGTGATATCATGCGACATTGGTCTTCATCTGACTTATTTCACTCAGTATGACAATCTCTAGGTCCATCCATGTTGCTGCAAATGGCATTATTTCATTCTTTCTAATGGCTGAGCAATATTCCATTGTATATATGTACCACATCTTCTTTATCCATTCATCTGTCGATGGATATTTAGGTTGCTTCCATGTCTTGGCTATTCTAAACAGTTCTGCAGTGAACATTGGGGGGCATGTATTATTTCAGACCATGTTTTTCTCAAAATATATGTCCAGCAGTGGGATTGCAGGATCATGTGGTAGCTCTATTTTTTAGTTTTTTTATGGAACCTCCATACTATTCTCCATAGTGGCTGTACCAATTTACATTACCACCAGCAGTGTAGGAGGGTTCCCTTCTCTCCATACCCTCTCCAGCATTTACTCTCTGTGGGCTTTTTGATGATAGCCATTCTGACTGGTATCTGTCTGGTGATATCTCATTGTAGTTTTGATTTGCATTTCTCTAATAATTAACGATGTTGAACATCTTTTCACATGCCTCTTGGCCATGTGTATGTCTTCTTTGGAGAAATGTTTATTTAGGTCTTCTGTCCACTTTTGATTGGATAGATTTTTTTTTTTAATTTTAAGCTGCATGAACTATTTGTAAATTTTAGAGACTAATCCCTTTTAGGTTGCACCGTTTGCAAATATTTTCTCCCATTCTTTGGGTTTGTTCAGTTTGTTTATGGTTTCCTTTGCTGTGCAAAAAGCTTTTTGAGTTTAATTAGTTCCAATTTGTTTATTTTTATTTCCATTATTCTGGGAGATGGATTAAAAACGATATTGCTGTAATTTATGTCAGAGAATGTTCTGCCTATGTTTTCCTCTAAGAGTTATATCGTGTCTGATCTTACATTTAGGTCTTTCATCCATTTTGAGTTTATTTTTGTGTATGGTGTCAAAGACTGTTCTAATTTCATTTTTTTTACATGCAGCTGTCCAGTTTTCCCAGCACCATTTATTGAAGAGACTGTCTTTCCTCCATTATATAGTCTTGCCTCCTTTTTTGTAGATTAATTGACCATAGATGTGTGGGTTAATTTCTGGGCTTTCTATCCTGTTCCATAAACCTATATTTCTATTTTTGTGCCAGTACCAAACTGTTTTGATGACTATAGCTTTGTAGTATAGTCTGAAGTCAGGGAGCCTGATTCCCCCAGGTCCATTTTTATTCCTCAATATTGCTTTGGCTATTGAGAAAGCAATAGCCAAATTGCTGGGGTCTTTTGTGTCTCCATACAATTTTAATATTTTTTGTTCTAGTTCTGTGAAAAATGCCATGGGTAATTTGATAGGGATTGCATTCAATCTTTAGATTGCTTTGGGTAGTGTAGTCATTTTGGCAATATTGATTCTTTCAATCCAAGAACATGGTATATCTTTTGTTCTTTTGTGTCGTCTTCAATTTCTTTCATCAACATTTTATACTTTTCAGAATACAGGTCTTTTGTCTCCTTAGATAGGTTTATTCATAGGTATTTGATTCTTTTTTACATGATAGTAAGTGGGATGGTTTCTTTAATTTCTCTTTGTAATCTTTTGTTGTTAGTGTATAGAAATGCAAGAGATTTATGTGTATTAATTTCGTAACCTGCAACTTTACCTAATTCATTGATGAGCTGTAGTAGTTTTCTGGTAGCATCTTTAGGATTTTCTACATATAGTATCATGTTGACTGCCAACAGTGACAGTTTTACTTCTTTTCCAATCTAGATTCCTTTTATTCCTCTTTCTTCTCTGATTGTCATAGCTAGGACTTCCAAAACGATGTTGAATAAAAGTGGCTAGAGTGGACATTATCCTTGCATTCCTGGGATAAATACCACTTGATCATGGAGTATGATCCTTTTAATGTATTGTTGGATTCTGATTGCTAGTATTTTGTTGAGGATTTTTGTGTCTATGTTCATCAGTGATACTGGCCTGTAATTTTCTTTTTTTGTGGTGTCTTTGTCTGGTTTTGGTATTAAGGTGATAGTGCCCTCATACAATGATTTCGGGAGTTTTCCTTCCTCTGCAACTTTTTGGAACAGTTTCAGAAGGATGGGTGTTAAGTCTTCTCTAAATGTTTGATATAATTCGCCTGTGAAGCCATCTGGTCCTGGACTTTTGTTCGTTGGGAGTTTTTTCATCACAGTTTCAATTTTAATACTTGTGATTGGTCTGTTCATATTTTCTGTTTCTCCCTGGTTCAGTCTTAGAAGGTTGTATCTTTCTAGGAATTTGTCCATTCTTCTAGGTTGTCCATTTTATTGGTGTAAAGTTTCTGGTTGTAGTCTTTTATGATCCTTTGTATTTCTGTGGTGTCCACTGTAACTTCTTTTTCATTTCTAATTTTATTGATTTGAGTCCTCTCCCATTTTTTCTTGATGAGTCTGGCTAAAGGTTTATCAATTTGTTTAACTTCTCAAAGAACCAGCTTTTAGGGTCATTGATTTATGCTGTTGTTTTCTTTGTGTCTATTTCACTTATTCCTGTTCTGAGCTTTATGATTTCTTTCCTTCTACTAACTTTGGGTTTTGTTTGTTCTTCTTTCTCTAGTTGCTTTAGGTGTAAGGTTAGGTTGTTTATTTGAGATTTTTCTTGTTTCTTGAGGTAAAATTATACTGCTATAAACTACCCTCTTAGAACTGCTTCTGCTGCATCCCATTGGTTGTGGGTCATTGTGTTTTTGTTGTCATTTGTCTCTAGGTATTTTTTAAATTTCCTCTTTGATTTCTTCAGTGATTCATTGGTTATTTAGTAACATACTGGTTAGCCTCCATGTGTTTGTGTAGGTTTTTTTTTCCTGTAATTGATTTCTAATCTCATAGTGTTGTGGTTAGAAAAGATGCTTGATATGGCTTCAATTTTCTGAGATTTACAGAGGCTTGCTTTATGGCCCATCATGTGATCAATTCTGGACAATATTCCATGTGCATATAAAAAGAATGTGTATTCTTCTGCTTTTGTCAAACGTTCTATAAATATCAGTTAAGTCCATCTGCTCTAATGTGTCATATAAGGCCTGTGTTTCCTTATTGATTTTCTGTCTGGATGGTCTCTCCATTGATGAAAGTGGGGTGTTAAAGTCCCCCACTATTATTGTGTTACTGTCGATTTCCCCTTTTACGGCTGTTAGCATTTGCCTTATATATTGAGTTGCTCCTATGTTGGGTGCATATATTACAACTGTTATATCTTCCTCTTGGATTGATCATTATATAGTGTCCTTCCTTGTCTCTTGTAACAGTCTTTAAAGTCTATTTTGTCTAATATGAGTATTGCTAGTCCTGCTTTCTTTTGATTTCCATTTGCATGGAATACCTTTTTCCATACCTGCACTTTCTGTCTGTATGTTTCCCTAGGTCTGACGTGGGTGTCTTATAGACAGCATATGTGTGAGTCTTGTTTTTGTATACATTCAGCCAGTCTCTATACTTTGGTTGGAGCATTTACTACATTTACATTTAAGGTAATTATCAATATGTGTGTTCCTATTGCCATTTTAAAAATTGTTTTGTTTTTGTAGGTCTTTTTCTTCCCTTACTCTTTTGTTCTCTGTGATTTGATGACCCTGTTTAGTGTTGTGTTTGTGTTACTTTTTCTTTTTTGTGTGTGTATCTGTTGTAGTTTTTCAGTTTGTATTTCCCATGAGGTGATAATATAGCAGTCTATATATTTATAAGGCTGTTCTAAGTTGCTGGTCTCTTTCCCACATAGAGAGGTTCCTTTACTTTTGCTGTAAGCTTGTCTGGTGGTGCTGAATTCTCTTAGCTTTTGCTTTTCTGTAAAGCTTTTGATTTTTCTGTCAAATCTGAATGAGAGCTTTGATGGGTAGAGTATTCTTGGTTGTAGATTTTTCCTTTTCATCACTTTAAATGTGTCATGCCACTCCTTTCTGGCCTGCAGAGTTTCTGCTGAAAAGTCAGCTGATAAACTTATGGGGATACCCTTGTATGTTATTTGTTGCTTTTCCCTTGTTGCTTTTAATATTTTTTCTTTCTATTTAATTTTTGTTAGTTTGATTAATATGTATCTTGGTGTGTTCCTCCTTGGGGTTATCCTGTATGGGACTCTTTGTGCTTCCTGGACTTTGGTGACTATTTCTTTTCCCATGTTAGGGAAGTTTACAATGATAATCTCTTCAAATATTTTCTCAGGCCCTTTCTCTTTTTCTTCTTCTGGGAACCCTATAATTCGAATGTTGGTGTGTCTAATGTTGTCCCTGAGGTCTCTGGGACTGTCCTCATTTCTTTTCATTCTTTTTTCTTTATTCTGTTCCATGGCAGTGATTTCCACCATTCTGTCTTCCAGCTCACTTACTCATTCTTCTGCTTCAGTTATTCTGCTATTGAGTCCTTCTAGTGTATTTTTCATTTCAGTTATTGTTCATCTCTGTTTGTTTGTTCTTCCGTTCTTCTAGGCCTTTGTTAAACATTTCTTGTATCTTCTTGATCCATGCCTCCTTTCTCTTTGCGAGATCTTGGATCATCTTTACTATCATTACCTTGAATTTTTTTTCAGGTAGATTGCATATCTCCTCTTCATTTAGTTGTTACTATAGGTTTTTATCTTGCTTCTTTAGCTGCAACATATTTCTTTGTCACCTCATTTTGTCTAACTTACTGTGTTTGTGGTTTCCTTTCCATGGGCTATAGGACTGTAGTTCCTCTTGCTTCTGGCTTGTGCCCCCTGGTGTGTGAGGTTGGTCTAGAGACTTGTGCCACTATCCTCTTGATAGGGGGGTTGACTGGTGTTGTGGTGACCAGAGCATGCCCTGGATATTGAGTGGGGCCACCCCTTTACTCTGTGGCTGTCACTGCCCTGTCAGGGATGGGGTCTGCTCACTAGTTGTTTGAGTAGAGGCCCCCTGATCTGTTTCTGAGCAATGTTTCTTATCTGTGGTGTGAGGTAGGCAGGATTGGAGCACTCCCACTGGGAGAGAAGCCACTGACTATTACTCCTCTGGATCTGTTCACCTGTGAATGTGCTCTGTTATGTCCCCTTTTGCCCATTTTGTAGGCTTACAAAATACACTGGTGTTGGCACTGCTGTCAGTCCCACCTTAACTATGGATATGCCAGCAATTGGCCCTGGTGACCCCCAGGCGTTGTTTTCACTGGGCCACCAGGACAGATCTGCTGAAGTCATGTCCCAGGACTGCAGTAATCATGCACCTGGAACCACTGTGGGAGCTAAGGAGGCAGCTTAAACTCTTGCCTGACCCAACCACCATGTGTACCTGCCCACAAAGCCTACAGCTGCTAAAGCCACACCCATCACAGCTGCAGGAGCACTTGTTGTCCTTTCAGATTTTTCGCAGGCACTGAATTTAGGAAGCCGTCAAGGATGGTATAACTCTGTGGTCCACGCAGCCGTGAGGAGAGATTTCACCTCTTCTTCCTTAGTCACATGGCCTTTGGGACTCAGCTGTGGTTTCACCCTCACCTCTCCCTGTGTTCCTCTGGATCCAGAGGTTGCTGGAGAACATAAGCCCATCAGGTAGGAAGAAGCCAAGGTGGTGATTGGCGGTGAGAGGGCCACCCAGGCAGGAGGGTTCTGGGGTAGCGATTGGAAAATACGAGCCCATCAGGTGGTGATTGGGGTAAGTGGGTCACCCAGGCATGGTGGGGGGGTGACGGAGGAGGAGATGGCAGGGGCGTGTGAGCCAACTCTGGCAGGAGCCGTTCTTAGTGCCTGTGGAGGCAGGGGCCAGTGTGTGAGGAGAGAGGCTGCAGTGGGCAGCTGCTCTTTGCATGTCACTCAGTAGTGGAGCTTTGCTTCTATAGCAGTCCAGGCTTCCTCCACAAGAAGTCCTGGTTGCGGAACCCCTCATTCCCGTCCCCTCGGGCCATCTCACAGCCAACAGCAGTCCCTCCCCAGGTCTGCTTTCCAAACCCCACATTCCAGCTCCTGGCCCCTGTGCACACTGACAGACACCTGTCTTAGTCTGGGGCATGCAGTGCTGTGGCACAGACCAGCTGTGTAGGTCTCACTCTGTCCTGCCTTCCACAGACCAGTTGCTGGGCTCTCCTCCAAGCCCCCAAAGCTCCCCTTCTGTCCCACCTGATCTCTCCACCAGTGAGGGCACTTCCCCAGGTGTGGGAATCTTTTCTCACCTTAGCTCCCTGCCAGGTATGCAGGTCCCATCCTGCTTCCTCTCCTCTTCCTTTCCTCTTCTTCTTTCTTTCATCCCACCTGGTTACGTAGGGATCTTTCTTGTTCTTTTTGATGTCACAGGTCCTCTGCTAGTGTTCAGCAGGTGCTCTGTGAGAATTGTTCCATTTGTAGATGTATTCTTGATGTATTTGTGGGGAGAGATTAACTCTACATCATCCTACTCCTCTGCCATCTTGGAGAGTCAGCCCTATAAAAACTTTAAACAGGACCTGACACATATAAATCATGAAATAAATGTTACCCAGTATTATTTTTAATAGTGTTACAATGGATTCAGGAATTTCAGGTGAGATTCAAAGCATTTAGTCTAATTACGGTATATCAGAGAGCATGTAGTAATCACTTCCTACAGGAAAGAATTGCCAACCTAAAGGACTAAAGGGGAATGAAATATTGTCTCCCAATGGAATGTGGTGTGTCTTCCCTTTCACAAAAATTCTTTGTGTCTCTCTGTTGTCACTTCAGTCACTTTTGAAAAAAATGCATTTTAAAATGTTTTATTAAGGTAAAGATTGTACATAATAAAATTTGCCCTTTTTAAGTGTATTGCTTGATGACTTTTGACAAATGTTTATATGTATATAACCACCACCAAAATCAAAGTATAGAATATATCCTTTACTCAGATTGTTCCTTCCTGCCATTTTTCAGTCAGTCTTCTCTCCTCAACTCTTGCCTCCAAGGAAAGAACTGATCTGAGTTGTGGTCTTGATAGTTTTGTCTTTCCTAGTTTGTCATATAAATGGGATCATAGTGTATATAGTCTTATTTTTTGTCTTCTTTCATTAGCCTAATGTTTTTTGAGATTTAATTCATGTCATTATAAGTATCAGAGCTATATAACTTTGTATAGACAAGTAATATTTTATTGTATGGATATACTAAAATTTACTTACTGTGTTAGTCAAGGTTCTCCAGAGAAACAGAAGAAACAGAATCAGTAGGATGGAGATGTGTGTGTGTACATATCTCCAATAGTGCGAGCTGATGTTGTAAATCCTGGCCTGAGTTGAAAGGCCCAAGAACCAGGAGTGCTGATGTCCTGTCTGAGGGCAGGAGAAGATGGATATCACAGCTAAGACAAATAAAGTAAATTCACCCTTCCACTGCCTTTTTGTTCTTTTCAGGCCTTCAACAGATTGGATGATGCCCATCCACACTGGTGAGGGTGATCTTCTTTACTTAGTGTACCAATTCAAATGCAAATCTATTCCAGAAATATTCTCACAGACATAGTCAGAATTAATGTTTTACCAGGTATTTGGACATCCCTCAGCCTAGTCAAGTTGACACATAAAATTAACTATCACATGTATCAATCAGTTGGACTGTTTCTAGTTCTTAGAAATTATGAATAAAGGTATTATTATTTTTCACATATAGATCTTCGTGTAGATCTAAGTTTTGTTCCTTCTTGTGTAATATCCAATAGTGAGATTTCTGAGTCATATGGTAAAATTATACTTTTCTTTAGAAGAAGCAGACAAAATGCTTTCTAAAGTACTGTGACATTTTGTCTTTCAAACAAAATTTTATTTTTTATTGTCTCTTTTCTCCCCTTTTTTAGTGATTGCTCTAGGGATTACAATATACAGTTTTAACTTATCTCAGTGTACCATCAAATAATATTATACCATTTTAGATGTAATGTAAGAATCTTACACCATTATATTTGTTTCTCTCTCTTTGGACTGTGTTGTTGTCCTATATATGTTATAAAATCCACAATATGTTAGTATTTTTTTCTATTTGCTGTAAATTATCTTCTAAAGAGATTAAATAAAGATACTATTTTTTATTTACTAACTCATTGCTAACTCTTTAATCAGTCCTAATACTCTTCATTCTTAGTGTACATCTAAATTTCCATCTGGTATTATTTTCCTTTTCCCAAAGAACTTTTTAACATTTGTTATAGTGCAGTCCTGTTGGCAATAAATTTTCTCAGTTATTGTTTAGCTAAAAAAAAAACCCTTTATTACACGCTTTTTTAAGGTACTTTTGCTGTATATGGAATTTTAATTTGACAGTATTTTCTTTTAGTACTTTACATATTTTTTATTGTTCCATGATTTGGAAAGTGTTTGATGAGAGGTGTGCTATAATTTTAATTTTGTTTCTCTGATTGAAATATTTCAACCTATGGAAGTCTTCAATATTTTCTATTTATCTTTGGATCTTAGCCTTTTAACTATTAAATGCCTAGGAGTTTTCTTCTTTGAATTTATACTCTCTAGGGTCCATTGTGTTTCTTGTATTTGTGTATTATTGTCACATGTAAATATTGGAAAATACTTGGCCATGATTTATCTCTTTAAATATTTCTCCTGCCCTGTTGTGTCTGTCTGTTTTTCTGTCTCTGTCTTCTTTCTCTGGGATTGCAATTACAGATATATTATTATGTTTTATTTTGCCTCACAGATTTTGAATGTATTTTTTTTCTCTTTGTTGTTATTGTTAGCTAACTTGTTTATTTTTTAGTCTTTTTTTTTTTTCCTCTGTGTTTCTGTTAGGATCATTTCTATCAAAGTATCTTAAAGTACAATTTTTCTTTTCTTTGCTGTATCCAATCTGCTAATAGAACCATCAAACGAATTCTTTAGGTCAGATATCATATTTTTAAAAATTTCTAACATATCCATTTGATTTCTTTTTATAGTTTCTAATTCTGTTCAAATTTGCTGATTATGTACATTGTCCAGTTTTTCCACTGGATTATTTAACATATTAATCATGCTTATTTCAATATAGCTTTTATATCTGGGCATATCTAGATCTGGTTCTGTTAAGTGTCTTATCTCTTGACAATGGGTCCATTTTTCTTGATTTTTTTTTCTTTTTCTGTGTATGTCTTATAACTCTTATGTCTAAAATGATGCACATTGTGATAAAAGAACAAGAGAGACTGAAGTATATATAATTTATGCCCAGAAATGGGCACACTGTTGTTAAGGTATTTGTGTGTAGCTAAAGTCAGTCTAGTCAGTAATTGTACTGAGTTTACATTTTTTGTTTCTATAGTTACCTTCAATGAACCATAGGTTTCAAATTTCTGTTGTAGTGGACTGCCTTACCTTGCCCTTGTCTGTAGCCTGGAGTTCCAGAAGATTTTCTCAGTTATCCCTTCTCTATCCTAAGCTTTCAGCAGACCCTGTGTGCTGCCCTGTATGCTTGCATAACATAGTCATTCTCTCTGTGCTCTAGCTTCTTCTTTTGTCACAGACTGTTATTGCTTATGATTTGGTAAAGGATCATGGTGGGTGCAGGGAGATATCTCTATTCTTCTGCTCCAACATCAGTCTGAGGCAGGCATTGTGTGTATGAGTCTCAGGGGTAGATCTTTTTCAATTTTTCTCATTCTTCTCTAATGGCAGACAACTCCTGACTTTTACATAGTGCAAAATGAGTTATCTCTCTCTTTGCCTCCCTTTCCATGGCAGTCTAACTTTGCCTTTTATTGGTGGTAGTGAGGGAAACGTTGAGTACATGTGGCAGTAGCACTCTATATATCATATAGCAGCATCTGGTGCACAAAAGAATTTTCCCTCCTCCCCAAATGGTAGCCAACTTTTTTGTGGTGTTAGGGTAGTAACCAGACAAGAAAGTGTTTCCTTTCTCTCTCTCATTGGCAGATGACTTTTGCCTTTTTTTAGAGCTGGTCTGTAGTATGGATAAATCCCCTGCTCCTCGCTTAATGTCAGACAATATTTGCTTTATAGCGTAGAAAGGTCTGGTATGTGGGGGTAATATGTAGCCTTTTCTCTAGGGACTGCTGATCCTCACCTTGTTCTCATGCAGGGTCCAGAGCTCAGGAAGACTTCTACAGATTCTCCTGTTCCATCCTAAAACCAGGGCAGACTGGATGACAGCATTTTCAGGGGAATTCTTTTAAGTGTCCTTCCCTGACACCAATCTTTATGAGCACTTAGTACAGAGACCCTTGGAAAAAAAATCTGGTGAATTGATGTAGCCTACATGATTGATACATCTAGAGATTTTAAACTGTCATACAAAGGCATAAACAGATTTAAGAGTTTGTTAAATTATTTAGTTACTTTCTTATCAACTACTACTTCTTATGCTCTGTCAAAAATAAGAGTTCAGCATTCCATCTCCTAACGGAAAAAATTCTCATTCCTTGAAATCTACATCATCTGGTTGGCTTGTAATCTCAAATTTCTGGAGGACTATTTAAAAAAAAAATTTTATGTCTACTGATTTTAGTTATTAAAATAATCGATTACTTCTCGATATTATATTTCAAGACAAATAAAATGTTTGGGTCTTGCTTTCATTATTTATTTATTGCATTTGTAAATATATTTTAAAAATTGGGGTATAGTTGTTTTACAATGTTGTGTTAGTTTTTACTGTACAGCGAAGTGGAGTTCCCTGTGCTATGCAGCAGGCTCTCATTAGTTATCTATTTTATACATAGTAGTGTATATGTGTCAATCCCAATCTCCCAATTCATCCCATTTCCTCTTTCCCCCCTTGGGGTCCATACATTTGTTCTCTACATCTGTGTCTCTACTTCTGCCTTGCAAACTGGTTCATCTGTACCATTTTTCTAGATTCCACAAATCTGTGTTAATATACGATATTTGTTTTTCTCTTTCTGACTTACTTCACTCTCTATGACAGTCTCTAGGTCCATCCATGTCTCTATAAATGACCTAATTTCATTCCTTTTTATGGCTGAATAATATCCCATTGTATATATTTATCACATCTTTATCCATTCTTCTGTTGATGGACATTTATGTTGCTTCCATGACATGGCTATTGTAAATAGTGCTGCAATGAACATGGGGTGCATATGTCTTTTTGAATATGGTTTTCTCTGGGTATATGCCCAGTAGTGGGATTGCTGGGTCATATGGTAATTCTATTTTTAGTTTTTTAAGGAACCTCCATACTGTTCTCCATAGTGGCTGTATCAATTTATGTTCCCACCAGCAGTACAGAGGGTTCCCTTTTCTCCACACCCTCTCCGGCATTTATTGTTTGTAGATTTTCTTCTGATGATGCCTATTCTAACCAGTGTGAGGTGATACCTCATTGTAGTTTTGATTTATATTTCTCTAATAATTAGTGATGTTGAGCAGCTTTTCATGTGCCTCTTGGCCATCTGTATGTCTTCTTTCGAGAAATGTCTATTTAGGCCTTCTGCCCATTATTTGATTGAGTTGTTTGTTTTTATGATATTGGCCTGCTTGAGCTGTCTGTATATTTTGGCGATTAATCCTTTGTCAGTTGCTTCATTTGCAACTATTTTCTTGATTTCTGAGGGTTGTCTTTTTGTCTTGTTTATAGTTTCCTTTGCTGTGCAAAATCTTTAAAGTTTCATTAGGTCCCATTTGTTTACTTTTGTTTTTATTTCCATTACTCTAGGAGGAGAGTCAAAAAAGATCTTGTTGTGATTTATGTCCAAGAGTGTTCTTCCTATGTTTTCCTCTAAGAGTTTTGTAGTGTCAAGTCTTACATTTAGGTCTTTCATCCATTTTGAGTTTATTTTTGTGTGTGGTGTTAGGCAGTGTTCTAATTTCATTCTTTTACATATAGCTGTCCAGTTCTCCCAGCACAACTTATTGAAGAGACTGTCTTTTCTTTATTGTATATCCTTGTCTCCTTTGTCATAGATTAGTTGAGTATAGGTGTATGGGTTTATCTCTCTGGGCTTTATGTCCTGTTCCATTGACCTATATTTCTGTTTTTGTGCCAGTACCATACTGTCTTGAGTACTGTAGCTTTGTAGTATAGTCTGAAGTCAGGAAGTCTGATTCCTCCAGCTCCATTTCCCCCCCCCCCCCAAGATTGTTTAGGCTATTCGGGGTCTTTTGTGTCTCCATATAAATTTTAAGATTTTTTGTTCTGGTTCTGTGATAAGTGCCATTGGTAATTTGATAGGGATCGCATTGAATCTGTAGATTGCTTTGGGTAGTATAGTCATTTTCATAGTATTGATTCTTCCAATCCAAGAACATGGTATGTCTCTCCATCTGCTTGTGTCTTCTTTGATTTCTTTCATCAGTGTCTTATAGTTTTCTGAGTACAGGTCTTTTGTCTCCTTAGGTAGGTTTATTCCTAGGTATTTTATTCTTTTTGTTGCAATGGTGAGTGGGATTGTTTCTTTAATTTATCTTTCTGATCTTTTGTTGTTGGTGTATAGGAATGCAAGAGATTTCTGTGTATTAATCTTGTATCCTGCAACTTTACCAAATTCATTGATTATCTCTAGTTGTTTTCTGGTGGCATCTTTAGCATTTTCTATGTATAGTATCATGTGATCTGCAGACAGTGACAGTTTTCTTCCTCTTTTCCAATTTGGATTCCTTTTATTTATTTTTCTTCTCTGGCTGCCATGGCTAGAACTTCCAAAACTATGTTGAATAATAGTGGAAATCAGGAACAATATCTTGTTCCTGATCTTAGAGGAAGTGCTTTCAGGTTTTCACTATTGAGAATGATGTTTGCTGTGGGCTTGTCATGTATGGCCTTCGTTATGGTGATGTAGGTTCCCTCTCTGCCCACTTTCTGGAGAGTTTTTATCATAAATCGGTGTTAAATTTTGTCAAAAGCTTTTTCTACATCTGTTGAGAGACTCATATGGTTTTTATTCTTAAGTTTGTTAATATGGTGTACTACGTTGATTTATTTGTGTATATTGAAGAATCCTTGCATCCCTGGGATAAATCCCACTTGGTCATGGTATATGATCCTTTTAATATGTTGTTGGATTTTGCTTGCTAGTATTTTGTTGAGGATTTTTGCATCTATATTCATCAGTGATATTGGTCTGTAATATTCTTTTTTTGTAATGTCTTTGTCTGGTTTTGGTGTCAGGGTGATGGTTGCCTTGTAGAATTAGTTTGGGAGTGTTCCTTCCTCTGCACTTTTATGGAGGAGTTTTAGAAGGATGATTGTTAGCTCTTCTCTAAATGTTTGATACAACTCACCTGTGAAGGCATCTGGTGAAGGACTCAAATTATGATTTTATACATTACCTGGAGGTTTCTCATTGTTAGGAAGAGTGTGATGCTTTCTTTAACAGTTTTGCATCCTATGTGGTAACAGAACTTCCCTTAAGTTACTTTATTTTTCCTTCTAGTTACTTTTAACTAGGGTTTGTACATGTAGTGAGGCAGAACAAAGAAAACATATACAAAATAACAGCATGTGAAAGGAACTTTCACTTCGTGTCACTAATTCTTGAACACTTTTAAACTTCTTTTGAATATTTTAAAATATATTCATTTGTTAATTCAGTCAACAAATATTTAGCCAACATATCCATAAAAACATTTTTCTCAGTATTTTTTAGGTGCTTACTACTGTACCAGTTGTTAGACATACAAATGTTAACATCATTTGTACATTATGCAATTATCGTTCTGGGAAAATGAAGATAAAAATCTGTATAAATATTAGAACTTGAGATTTTAAATGCATTCATCATTTGTTAATTCATTCAACAAATATTTAGCCAACATATGCATATGACACATTTTTCAGCAATATTTTCTAAGTGCTTACGGCTATACCAGTTGTTAGACATACAAATATTAACATCATTTGCACATTATGTGATTATCTTTCTGGGAAAACGAAGAGAAAAAACTGTATAAATATTAGAACTTGAGAGAATTCAGTTAGATGACCAGTTGCCTTGCAAATAAATAAAAAATATTATTTTTATATATTTGTAATAAATACTTAGATAACATACAGAAAAAACTCTCATTCAGAATAGCAAAACAAATTATGGGCTACTTAAGAGTATATGTAATTGCAAATGTGAGCAAACTACATGAAGAGAAAAACAAAACTTTTTTTGACATACATTAAGTGAGCCTAAGTTAATGAAAAGTGATATCCATGTTCCCAGCTGGGAAGATTCAAGACTGTAATGATTTCACTTATTCCAAAAACACATTTATACATTCATGGTGTTTTCAATTAAAATCACTTAGTTATTTTAAGGGAACTTAATTAAAT
Source organism: Kogia breviceps (assembly GCF_026419965.1). Lineage (NCBI taxonomy): Eukaryota > Metazoa > Chordata > Mammalia > Artiodactyla > Physeteridae > Kogia > Kogia breviceps. The sequence goes on along the minus strand of NC_081312.1, from coordinate 90,240,822 downwards.
AACCTCTCAGGGAAGCAAAGAACTAATCAAACACTAAAGTATAATCCATCCATTAATAAAAATAGTTATTGTGTATCCTCTGTAGCACAGGTATTATGTAAGGTACTAGGTACAATGAAACAACACAGACAAGGGTACTGCACTCAAGGAAATGAAAATTTATAGAGAATTCTTACACTGAATAATCACATGAATAATTAATTTTATCAAATTGTCTGGAAATTCTTCCCTGAGGAAATGGAATTTAAGTTGAGTATTTGATTGATAACTAACTTTCTGGTTTCAGAGGTTAGCTTTATGTCCTTAACTTGTGGGTAATTTCATAGAAAATGAAGACATGCAAAGTTTTGGTAAAACACATATGTATTTTACTATTGTTTTTTACCCTATGGAAAGAGGGGGGGGATTCCTAGTTTTAAATGGAAGTTAGTAGTTAGGGTTTTCTACCACTTTAGATACACATGATGGAAGAGACAGAGGGAAAGAAAAGAGATAGACTTATTTTAACAGTCATTTGGCACCCAAGTAAAATGGGTTCTTTCTGGTCCACTTGGGGTAAGAGAAGCACCTCTTTACCTCTGGTCTCAAGGGTCTTCAAGAACTAGGCTGTCCAGGCATTACCCATTATAAAACTAGAATCATTGAAATAGACCTATAAATTTAAATGATGCAAAAATTAAGAATATAACTAAATGAACATTTTTAAGTAGTGACAAAAGGGTGGATTATTTAAAATGTGACAACTGGGTAACTATTTGTTAAATACAGCATTGTCTCTTTATCTCACATGATGAAATAAATTCAAGATTAATTAAAAGTGTAAAATAGAAAAAAACATAGAGAAAAGAACATACAGATGAATATTTATATAATCTGGGTATGGGGAAAGATTTTCAAGGAAGCACATCAAATGTAGAAGCCATGCAGAAAATGACTGGTTATTTGAATACATGAGTGAAAATAATTCAAAGTTACAAAAAAATAAGTTTGATAAATAAAGTAATAATAGATTAATTAGGAAAACAGGAATCAACCTAGTAGAAACATACAAAGGACATGGACAAGCAATTCTTCAAGGGAGAAATACAATTGGCCAGGAAACATTTTAAAATCTTACTATTTCTGGTAATGGAAATGCAGACTAAAATGTACACTTATTTCTTTTATGAATTGCTAACAGTTATTTCAAGACAATTCTTTGTATAGATTTGGGAAAAATACACTCTCATGTGCTGCTAAAAATTGATGTTATATGGTAAAATATATAAAACTGATATAAATGGAAGAAAACTTGATGTGAAGAATTAAACATTATAAACTTGCCTATTCCTTTGCTTATGTCTTTATATATTTCCCCATAATAAATTTCTGGAACAGAAGTGAAATTGTATGACTATAAGGATGCTCATAAAAATATTATTTACAGTAAAGGAATAGTGGAGAAACTGTAAGTCAAAACTAGATCATTACATAGATATTTAAAGTGATGCTTTACAAGTACATTTGTTGATATGATATATTGCCTTAAATATTGTTGACATATGTTTCAAAAACCTGCTGTTGAGTATAATTACATTTTCATAAAAATGCATGTGTGTGTTAAAATGTCAGCACTATATATTAAGATGTTTAACATGATTACATTGCGTACTTAGGAGTGGTTATTTAAATTTTTCTTATTATTTAGGTTCTATTTTTCTGTAGCATGTAATTTCTACTTGTGTATTTTTGAGATTATTTTTAAAATAATAAAATTGTGTTTGAATCCTTGTTAAGCCATTTATTAGCTATGCACTTTGGATCGTATCTTACTTTTCAGCCTTTTCACAAATTTGAAATAAAATAAAAAATACTCATTGAATATTGTTTTGGGATCACATAATATGAGTATAAACAAGTATACTTGTTTATACTCATATTTTCTTCTTCCCTTCCTAGCACATTTTCCTTGGATAACATTTACATTTACATTTTTTCAGAATGTTATTTCAAAGCTACATTTTTTGCCAATTTTGTATGGTTGCAGATTTGATTAAAGACATAAACTTAAAATTTGGCTAACACTCACAAGAGTCAGTGTAGCAGCATCAACTTCAAAAATTGTCCCTAATAATCTCTTTTCCAGTTTATTCACAAGTAAACACATTACCTCTCAAGTGAAAATATACTTTTAGGATGTCATGGCTTAAATTATTGTGCTTTTACCTTACTTTTCAAATTCTGTATTTTTTAAGTGGCTAAAATCTCCCATAGATACATATATTGATACATATGTATATCTGTGTGTACTGTAATTTATTTACAATCAAGCATCTTCATAATAATTCCCCATCTTTCATTTTGAGTCATAAAACACTGAAAATATCAAACAAAATTAAAATTTAATTTAATTTATTTATTCCCTGCATATATTATGTTTCTCCTTTTTTATTGAAGTTTAGTTGATATACAATATTGGTTTCAGGTGTACAACATAGTGATTTAACATTTATAATACAGTATAAATTGATCACCATAATAAGTGTAAGAAACATCTGTAACCAAAAAAAATATTACAATATTATTGACTATATTCCCTATGCTGTACACTACATCTTTCTGACTTTTTATAAGTGAAAGTTTGTACTTCTTAATTCCTTCAATGAGGTTTCTCCCAACCTTGTATATTCCCCTCTGGTGATCGCCAGTTTGTTCTCTGTATCTACGAGTGTACTTTTGTTTTTCTGTTTTGTTTGGTTTGTTCATTTGTTTGCTTTCTAGGTTCCACATATGAGTGAAATCATATGGTATTTGTCTTTCTCTGACTTATCTCACTTAGCATAATACTCTCTTGGTCCATCCATGTTAGCACAAATAGCAAGATTTCATTCTTTTTTTGACTGATATTCCATTATATATATATATATGCCACATCATCTTCATCCATTCATCTATCAAGCTTCTGTATCTTGACTATTGTAAATAATGCCACAGTGAATATAGAGGTGTATCTATCTTTTCAAAGTAATGTTTTAATTTTCTTTGGATAAATATTTGGACGTGGAATTGCTAGATTATTTAGTAGTTGTATTTTAATATTTTTATGTAACCTCATACATTTTTACCATAGTGGCTATACTAATTTACATTCCCACCCACAGTTCATGAGAGTTCCCTTTTCTCTACATCCTTACCAGCACTTCTTATTTATTGTCTTTCTGATGCTAGGCAAACTGAACAGGTATGAGGTGATATCTCACTGTCATATTGATTTTCATTTCCCTAATTATTAATGATTTTGAGCATGTTGGCCATCTATATGTCTTTCTTAGAAAAATGTCTATTCAGATCCTCTGCTCATTTTTTTAATCAAAAAAATTTTTAGATATTGAATTGTGTGAGTTCTTTATATATTTTGAATATTAACTCCTTATCATATATATTATTTGCCAATATCTTCTCCCATTCAGTAGGTTGCCTTTTTGTTTTGTTGATAGTTTCCTTCACTGTGCAAAAGCTTCGTAGTTTGATGTAGTCCATTTATTTATTTTTGCTTTTGTTGCCCTAGCCTTAGGAGACAGACCCAGAAAAATATGGTTAAGAGCAATGGCAAAATGTGTACTGTTTAGGAGTTTTAGTGTTTCAGGTCTTACATTTAAGTCTTTAGTCCATTTTGAGTATATTTTTATATATGGTGTATGATAGTGGTATAATCTCATCCTTTTTCATTTATCTGTTCAGTTTTCCCAGCACCAGTTTTCCCCCACTGAATCTTCTTGTCTCCTTTGCTGTAAATTATTGACCTTATAAAAATTGGTTTATTTTGGGACCTTTATTTGGCTCCATTGACCTGTGTGTCTGTTTTTGTGCTAGTATCACATAATTTTGATTACTACCTCTTTGTAGTATAGTTTGAAATCACGGAGCACAATACCTCCAGCTTTCTTTTTCTTTTTAAAAAATTTTTGGCTATTGGGGGTCTTTTGTTATTTCATACAAATTTTAGGATTATTTGTTCCACTTCTGTAAAAAATGCCATTGCTGTTTTGAGAGGGATTGTATTAAATCTGTAGTTTGCTTTGGGTAGTATGAATGTTTTAACAATATTCTTTCAATCCATGAGCATGATATATATTTTTTTATTGTGTCATCTTCTATTTCTTTCATCAATGTCTTATAGTTTTCAGGGTATAGGCTTTCACTTCCTTGGTTAAATTTATTCCTACTTATTTTATTCTTTTCGATGAATTTGTAAATGGGATTGTATTCTTAATTTCTCTTTCCAATAGTTATTATTAGTGTATAGAAATGCAACAGATATTCATATATTGATTTTATATCCTACAACTTTACTGAATTAATTTTATTAGTTGTAATTACTTTTTGGTGGAGTCTTGAGACTTTTCTATATATAATATCATGTTTTTTGCAAATAGTGAAAATTTTAATGCTTCCTTTCCAATTTGAATGTGTTTTATCTCTTTTTCTTGCCTGACTGCTGTGGCTAGGACTTCCAATACTATGTTGAATAAAAGTGGTAATAGTGAGCATCCTTGTCTTGTTCCTGACTGTACCTGCCTTTTTTTGGTTTTCTTTTTGTATATAGCTTGTATTGGTACATACCCTCTATAGCCACTTTGTTGAGAGTATATATCATAAATGAATGTCAAATTTTGTCAAATGCTTTTTTTGCATCTATTGAGATATGACTTTTATTCTTTAATTTGGCATTGTGGTGTATCATGTTGATTGATTTTCAGATATTGAACCATCATTCATCCCTGGAACAAATTCCACTTGATCATGATGCATGGTTCTTTTAATGTATTATTGGATTCAGATTGCTAATACTTTGTTGGGGATTTTTGCATGTATGTTCATCAGAAATATTGGCCTGTAATTTTCTTTTCTTGTAGCATTTTTATCTGATTTTAGTATCAGGGTAATTCTGGTCTCATAAAATGAGTTTGGAAGTGTTCGCCCCTCTTCATTTTTCTGGAATAATTTGAGAAGGATAGGTGTTAACTTTTCTTTAAAATTCTGGTATAATTCACCTGTGAAGCTGTCTGGTTCTGGAATTTTGTTCTTTTGGGGAGTGTTTTGATTACTGATTCAGTTTTGTTATTAATGATCAGTATGTTCACATTTTCTATTTCTTCCTAATTCAGTATTGGAAGATTCTATGTTTCTAGGATTCATCCATTTCTTCCAAGTCGTTCAATTTGTTGGTATACAATTGTTCATAGTAACCTCTTGTGATCCTTTGTATTTGAGTGGTATCAGTTTTATCTTCTCTTTTGTTTCTGATATTATTTATTGGGCCCACTTTCTTTTTTTTTTCTTGGTGAGGCTGGTTTAATGGTTATCAATTTTATTTATCTTTTCAATAACCAGCTCTTAGTTTAACTGATCTTTTATATTGTTTCCTTTTAGCTTCTATTACATTTATTTCCACTCTGATCTTTATTATTTACCTCCTTCTAACTTCAGACTTCATTTGTTCTTTTTCTAGTTGTTTTAGGCATAAGGTTAAATTCTTTATTTGAGATTTTGGGGTTTTTTGTTTCTTTGTTTCCTGAGGTAGGTTTATATAGCCATGAACGACTTAAGCTTTGTCCCACAAATTTTGTAGCATTGTGTTTCCATTTTCATTTGTACCAAGGTAATTTTTAATTTCCTTTTTGATTTCTGTGTTGACTCATTCATTGTTTAGTAGCAAGTTGTTTAGCCTCTATGTGTTTGAGTGTGTGTTTTTTCCATTTTTCTACTTGTAATTAATTTTTCTGTTTTCAGAAAACTGTTGTGGTAAAATAAATACTTGATATGATTTCAGTCTTCTTAAATTTATTGATACTTGTCTTGTGCCCTAACATGTAAACTATCTTACAGAATGTTCCAGGTGCACTTCAAAAGAACGTATATTCAGCTGTTTTTGGATGAAATGTTTTTCATATATCTATAAAGTCATCTGATCAAAAGTGTTGTTTAATTTTGACCCATCTCCTAGAGAAATGGAAATAAAAACAAAAATAAACAAATGGGACCTCATGAAACTTAAAAGGTTTTGCACAGCAAAGGATACCATAAACAAGATGAAAAGACAACTCTCAGAATGCGAGAAAATATTTGCAAATGAAGCAACTGACAAAGGATTAATATCCAAAATTTACAAGCAGCTCAATATAAAAAAAACAAACAGCCCAATCCAAAAATGGGCAGAAGACCTAAACAGACATTTCTCCAAAGAAGATATACAGATTGCCAACAAACACATGAAAGAATGCTCAACATCATTAACCATTAGAGAAATGCAAATTAAAACTACAATGAGATATCATCTCACACCGGTCAGAATGGCCATCATAAAAAAATCTACAGGGCTTCCCTGGTGGCACAGTGGTTGAGAGTCCACCTGCAGATGCAGGGGACACGGGTTCGTGCCCTGGTCCAGGAAGATCCCACATGCCATAGAGTGGCTGGGCCCGTGAGCCATGGCCGCTGGGCCTGTGCATCCGGAGCCTTTGCTCCACAATGGGAGAGGCCACAGCAGTGAGAAGCCCGCGTACCACCAAAAAAAAAAAAAAAAAAAATCTACAAACAATAAATGCTGGAGAGGGTGTGGAGAAATGGGAACCCTCTTGCACTGTTGGTGGGAATGTAAACTGATACAGCCACGATGGGGAACAGTATGGAGGTTCCTTAAAAAACTAAAATTAGAACTACCATACGACCCAGCCAGCCCAGTCCTGGGCATATACCCTGAGAAAACCATAATTCAAAAATATTCAAGTACCACAATGTTCATTGCAGCTCTATTTGCAATAGCCAGGACATGGAAGCAACCTAAGTGTACATCAACAGATGAATGGATAAAGAAGATGTGGCTCATATATACAATGGAATATTATTCAGCCATAAAAAGAAAGGAAATTGAGTTATTTGTAGTGAGGTGGATGGACCTAGAGACTGTCATACAGAGTGAAGTAAGTCAGAAAGAGAAAGGCAAATACCATATGCTAACACATATATATGCAATCTTAAAATAAATAAATAAATAAATAAATAGTCATGAAGTACCTAGGGGCAAGACAGGAATAAAGACGCAGACCTACTAGAGAATGGACTTGAGGATAGGGGGCAGGAGAAGGGTAAGCTGGGATGAAGTGAGAGAGTGGCATGGACATATATACACTACCGAATGTAAAATAGCTAGTGGGAAGCAGCCGCATAGCACAGGGAGGTTAGCTCGATGCTTTGTGACCACCTAGAGGAGTGGGATAGGGAGAGTGGGAAGGAGGGAGACCCAAGAGGGAAGAGATATGGGGATATATGTATATGTATAACTGATTCACTTTGTTATAAAGCAGAAAGTAACACACCATTGTAAAGCAATTATACTCCAATAAAGACGTTTTTTAAAAAAAATTGTCATTTAAGGTTAATGTTTCCATTCCCAGAGAGAGTCCACCTGCCCTTCTGGCACATGGCTTAAACTTAGTCAGTGAATCACCTTCTCATATGACCCAGTTGCTATTCAAGCTTCTGTTTCTATGCTCAGACTTGGAGTGAGTGGGTTTGTATGCAAACTCTTCAAGAGCTGAATCTTGGTTTCCCACAGCCCCTCAGCTCTGCCAGATGTAAGACCTGTCTGTCACTTTTCAAAGCCAGATGTTATGGGGGTCCGTATTCCCAGTGCAGGTACCCCATGCTGGGAAGACTAAAGTGGAGTTCACACCACTTGCTCCTCAGGCGGATCTCTTGCAGTTGTGATATTCCTCTTGCTTGTGGCTGTCTGCAGCAGAGGTTTGCTTTTTGACTAGACTGCATCTTGGCCTTTCCTACCTGTCTCAATGTGGCCTTTTCTTTATATCCTTATTTGTAAAAAAATCTGTTCTGTCAGTCTTCAGGTCATTCTCAGAGATAGTTGTTCTATGTGTATTTGTAGTTTTGGTGTGTCTGTTGGAGAGGTCAGCTCAGAATCTTCCTACTCCACCATCTTGATCTTGAACCAAATTATTGTACTTAGAAGGCCGAGAGATAGAATGTACCTGCAGGAATCCTTAGAGACATGAAATCAGTATTGGACATATGTATTTATAAGAAATATATTCTATCTAGGTATTGTCAGCAGCACTGAGACACTTTCTACAGTACCTCTTGGCATTGCTTATAGCACTGACTTAAGTATATGAAGAGTCAGAGGAAGCAGAGATGCAGAGATGCATCTGACAGAATAGCATTGCTATCTATATCACACATTTACAGTCTCCCATAATCTGTCCCTAATTAATAATAAATATTACTGGGTGCTCACTTTGTATTCAGTAACCTCTTAGCTCACACTATGATAGTTACATTTAAAAATCTTATTCAGTCGTCATCACAGTCCATTTTGTAGTTGAGAAACAGACTCCAAAAGGTTAACTCATTTTCCCATAATGGAACAGCTAGTAAAGTGTCTTGAAGACTCACCAACCTGGATGCTGGGGGGCCTCCATAGCAGTCTCCCTTGCAGTCTCCTTTTACCCTTTGAAGTTTCATCTTTCCCTTTCCAGTTTTTGGGAAGAATAGCAATGTTTAGTTCTTCATTGTACTACTTCTTTGAGTAGTACAATATCTGTCCCTACCTGAGATTCTTGCATCAGACTTGTTAGAAAAAAACTACATTTCCTGTTCTAGGTTCTGTCATCCCTCCATCTAATTGGCAATTACTGACTGTAGTTTAGGCTGGCTTTTCTGATAAATAATGACCTGTCAGTATCTCTCCATCAGTGACAAGTCCATCATCCCTTTCCTCTCTGATTCTTCAAAGATAGCAGAGATCAGTAAAATTAGTACTCCTCTGAGGCAGTCTGATGAAACCACCACCCAAGCTGCTCTTGTTCCTTTGGAAGATCAAACTGAGCTTCTCTGATCACTCCTCTCTTACCTCTCAGTCTCCATGGTTGTTCCTATCCTGGGACTTATATATATATAATTTTTGCCTGATATTTGTCTTGTGGTCTAACATGTAAATTATCTTACAGAATGTTCCATGTGCACATTGTTGGTATATAATTGTTTATAGTAATCTCTTGTGATCCTTTGTATTTGAGTGGTGTCAGTTGTATCTTCTCTTTTGTTTCTGATATTATTTATTGGGCCCACATTATTATTATTATTATTTTTTTGGTGAGGCTGGTTTAATGGTTATCAATTTTATTTATCTTTTCAATAACCAGCTCAGTTGAGAGAGTGTTCTTTGCTTTTCAGGTGTTTTTTAAGTTTAAGAATGTTGAGAACCAAGAATTTTTCTCCAACTAAAAAATCTTTTCTAAAAGTAGTCATTAAGATTGCATTTTGTAGATAAGTTTATCTTTTAAATTATGATTTTGGCTTTGAATTTTGATATAATTTTCATTGAGTTGGGAAATTAAGGTTGCTAGCATATCTAATGATATTTGGAAATAGCTCTGGTCAACAACAAAGCAACCATTAATTTAATAAATGAATTAAAAAGAGAGAATAGGGGCTTCCCTGGTGGTGCAGTTGTTGAGAGTCCACCTGCCGATGCAGGGGACACAGTATCGTGCCCCAGTCCAGGAAGATCCCACGTGTCGCGGAGTGGCTAGGCCTGTGAGACATGGCCGCTGAGCCTGCACCCCTGGAGCCTGTGCTCCACAACAGGAGAGGCCACAACAGTGAGAGGCCCATGTACTGCAAAAAACATAATAATAAAAAATAAAAAGAGAGAATAATCATGGGTTTTGCAGAAGAGTTTCATTCATGAGTTGTGTAGTATTGAGCCAGTTTGTTCACTTCCTTCATCTTCAATTACTCACCTCTAAAATGAAGATAAGAAAATGGTGAAAAGTGATTAACTTTTTAAGGTATCGAACATGATGCATAGCAGTTAGGAGATTTTCAGTAAACTCCAGTTCTGTCCATTTCTCTTACCCAACCCAACCTCCATGTCCTTTCGTTTTTTTTTTTTCTAACATCTTTATTGGAGTATAATTGCTTTACAATGATGTGTTAGTTTCTGCTGTATAACAGAGAGAATCAGCTATACATATACATATATCTCCTCCCTCTTGCATCTCCCTCCCACACTCCCTATCCCACCCATCTATGTGGACACAAAGCACCAAGCTGATCTCCCTGTTCTATACAACTGCTTTTCACTAGCTGTCTATTTTACATTTGGTCATGTGTATATGTCAATGCCACTCTCTCACTTCATCCCAGCTTACCCTTGCCCCTCCCCATGTCCGCAAGTCTATTCTTTACATCTGAGTCTTTATTACTGTCCGGCGCCTAGGTTCTTCAGAACTTTTTTTTTTTTTTTAGATTCCATATATATGTTTTAGCATATGGTATTTGTTTTTCTCTTTCTGACTTACTTCACTATTTATGACAGTCTTTAGGTCCATCCACCTCACTACAAATAACTCAATTTCCTTTCTGTTTAAGGCTAATGGTCCATTGTATATATGAGCCACATCTTTATCTATTCATCTGTTGATGGGCACTTAGGTTGCTTCCGTGTCCTGGCTATTGTAAATAGAGATGCAGTGAACATTGTGGTACATGACCCTTTTGGAATTATGGTTTTCTCAGGGTATATGCCCAGGACTGGGATGGCTGGGTCATGTGGTAACTCTATTTTTAGTTTTTTAAAGAACCTCCATACTGTTCTCCATAGTGGCTGTTATTTATCTCCACACCTCCAGCATTTAATGTTTGTAGACTTTTTGATGGTGGCCATTCTGACCAGTGTGAGGTGATACCTCATTGTAGTTTTGATTTGCATTTCTCTAATGATTAATGATGTTGAGCATTCTTTCATGTGTTCTTTGGCAATCTGTATATCTTTGGAGAAATGTCTATTTAGGTCTTCTGCCCATTTTTGGATTGGGTTTTTTTTTCTGATAATGAGCTACATGAGATACTTGTATATTTTGGAGATTAATCCTTTGTCTTTTGATTCATTTGCAAATATTTTCACCCATTCTGAGGGTTGTCTTTTGGTCTTGTTTATGGTTTTCTTTGGTGTGCAAAAGCTTTGAAGTTTCATTAGGTCACATTTGTTTCTTTTTATTTTTATTTCCATTTCTCTAGGAGATGGGTCAAAAAGAACCTTTCTGTGATTTATGTCATAGAGTGTTCTGCTTATGTTTTCCTCTAACAGTTTTACAGTGTCTGGCCTTACATTTAGGTCTTTAATCCATTTTGAGTTTATTTTTGTGTATGGTGTTAGGGAGTGTTCTAATTTCATTCTTTTACATGTAGCTGTCCAGTTTTCCCAGCACCACTTATTGAAGAGGCTGTCTTTTCTCCACTGTATATTCTTGCCTCCTTTATCAAAGATAAGGTGACCATATGTTTGTAGGTGTATTTCTGGGCTTTGTATCCTGTTCCTTTGATCTATATTTCTGTTTTTGTGCCAGTACCATTCTGTCTTGATTATTGTAGCTTTGTAGTATATTCTGAAGTCAGGGAGCCTGATTCTTCCAGTTCCGTTTTTCTTTCACAAGATTGCTTTGGCTATTTAGGTTCTTTTGTATTTCCATACAGATTGTGAAATTTTTTGTTCTAGATCTGTGAAAAATGCCATTGGTAGTTTGATTGGGATTGCATTGAATCTGTAGAGTAGCAGAGTCATTTTCACAATGTTGATTCTTCCAATCCAAGAACATGGTATATCTCTCCATCTGTTTTTTTCACCTTTAATTTCTTTCATCAGTGTCTTATAGTTTTCTGCATACAGGTATTTTGCCTCCTTAGGTAGGTTTATCCCTAGGTATTTTATTCTTTTTGTTGCAGTAATAAGTGGGAGTTTTTCCTTAATTTCTCTTTCAGATTTTTTATCATTAGTGTATAGGAATGCAAGAGATTTCTGTGCATTAATTTTGTGTCCTGCTACATTACCAAATTCATTAATTAGCTCTAGTACTTATCTGGTAGCATCTTTAGGTTTCTCTCTCTATAGTATCATGTCATCTACAAACAGTGACAGCTTTACTTCTTCTTTTCCGATTTGGATTCCTTTTATTTCTTTTTCTTCTCTGATTGTTGTGACTAAAACTTCCAAAATTATGTTGAATAATATTTGTGAGAGTGGACAACTTTGTCTTGTTCCTACTCTTAGAGGAAATGGTTTCAGTTTTTCTCCATTGAAAATGATGTTGGCTGTGGGTTTGTCATATATGGCCTTTATTTTGTTGAAGTAAGTTCCTTCCCTCTATTGAGTGGAATTCTGTGTTGAATTTTGTCAAAAACTTTTTCTGCATCTATTGCGATGATTATATGCTTTTCCTCTTTCAGTGTGTTAATATGGTTTGTCACATTGATTTGCATATATTGAAGAATTATTGCATTCCTGGGATAAACCCCACCTGATCCTGGTGTATGATCCTTTTAATGTGCTGTTGGACTGTTTGCTAGTATTTTATTGAGGATGTTTGCATCTATGTTCATCAGTAATATTGGCCTGTACTTTTCTTTCTTTGTGACATCTTTGTTTGGTTTTGTTATCAGGGTGATGGTGGCCTTGTAGAAAGAGTTTGGGATTGTTCCTCCCGCTGCTATATTTTTGAAGAGTTTGAGAAGGTTAGGTGTTCGCTCTTCTATAATGTTTGGTAGAATTCTCCTGTGAGGCCATCTGGTCCTGGGCTTTTGTTTGTTGGATGATTTTTAATCACAGTCTCAATTTCAGGCTTGTGATTGGTCTGTTTATATTTTCTATTTCTTCCTGGTTCATTCTCAGAAGGTTGTGCTTTTCTAAGAATTTGTCCATTTCTTCCAGGATGTCCATTTTATTGGCATATAGTTGCTGGTAGTAAACTTTCATGATCCTTTGTATTTCTGCAGTGTCAGTTGTTACTTCTTTTTCATTTCTAATTCTATTGATTTGACTCTTCTTCTTTTTTTTTTTTTTTTGGTGAGTCTGGCAAGTGGTTTATCAATTTTGTTTATCTTATCAATGAACCAGCTTTTAGTTTTATTGACCTTTGCTATTGTCTCCTTCATTTCTTTTTCATTTATTTCTCATCTGATCTTTATTATTTCTTTCCTTCTAACTTTGGGGGTTTTTTTGTTCTTCTTTCTCTAATTGCTTTAGGTGTAAGGTTAGGTGTTTTCTTTTAGATGTTTCTTGTTTCTTGAGGTAGGATTGTATTACTATAAACTTTCCTCTTAGAACTGCTTTTGCTGCATCCCATAGGTTTTGGTTCATCGTGTTTTCATTGTCATTTGTTTCTAGGTATTTTTTGATTTCCTCTTTGATTTCTTCAGTGATCCATTGGTTGTTTAGTATCATGTTGTTTAGCTGCCACGTGTTTGTATTTTTTACAGTTTTTTTCCTTTAACTGATATCTAGTCTCATGGCGTTGTAGTCTGAAAAGATACTTGATACGATTTCAATTTTCTTAAATTTACCAAGGCTTGATTGGTGACCCAAGATATGATCAATCCTGGAGAATGTTCTATGAGCACTTGAGAAGAAAGTTTATTCTGTTGTTTTTCAGTGGAGTGTCCTGTAAATATTAATTAAATCCATATTGATTAATGTATCATTTAATGCTTGTGTTTATATATTTTCATTTTGGATGATCTGTCTATTGGTGAAAGTGGGATGTTAAAGTCCCTTATTTTGATTGTGTTACTGTCAATTTCCCCTTTTATGGCTGTTAGCATTTGCCTTATGTATTGATGTGATACTATGTTGGGTGCATAAATATTTACAATTGTTATATTTTCTTTTTGGATTGACCCCTTGATCATTATGTAGTGTCCTCTTTTGTCTTTTGTAATTGTCTTTATTTTATGGTCTATTTTGTCTGATATGAGAATTGCTAGTGCAGCTTTATTTTGATTTCCATTTGCATGGAATATCTTTTTGCATCCCCTCACTTTCAGTCTGTATGTGACCCTAGGTCTGAAGTTGGTCTGTTGTTGACAGCATATATAGGTCTTGTTTTTGAATCCATTCAGCCAGTGTATGTCTTTTGGTTGGAGCATTTAATCCATTTACATTTAAGGTAGTTATCAATATGTATGTTCCTAATATTTTCTTAATTGTTTTTGGTTTGTTATTGTAAGTCTTTCCCTTCTCTTGTGTTTCCTGCCTAGAGAAGTTCCTTTAGCATTTATTGTAAAGCTGGTTTGGTAGTGCTGAATTCTCTTAGCTTTTGCTTGTCTGTAAAGGTTTTAATTTCTCTGTGGAATCTGAATGATATCCTTGCTGGGTAGTGTAATCTTGATTCTAGTTTTTTCCCTTTTGTCACTTTAAATATGACCTGCCACACCCTTCTGGCTTTCAGAGTTTCTGCTGAAACATCAGCTGTTAACCTTATGGGGATTCTGTTGTTTGTTATTTGTTGCTTGTACCTTGTTGCCTTTAATTTTGTTCATATTTAATTTTTGATACTTTGATTAATATGTGTCTTGGCATGTTTCTCCTTGGGTTTATCCTGTATGGGACTCTGTGCTTCCTGGACTTGATTGACTTTTTCCTTTCCCATATTAGGGAAGTTTTCAACTATAATCTCTTCAAATATTTTCTCAGTGCCTTTTTTTTTTTTTTTTTTTTTTTTTTTTGCGGTACGTGGGCCTCTCACTGTTGTGGCCTCTCCCGTTGCAGAGCACAGGCTCCAGACACGCAGGCTCAGTGGCCATGGATCACGGGCCCAGCCGCTCCACGGCATGTGGGATCTTCCCGGCCCGGCGCACGAACCCGTGTCCCCTGCATTGGCAGGCAGATTCTCAACCACTGCGCCACCAGGGAAGCCCTCAGTGCCTTTTTTTTTTCTCTTCTTCGTGTGGGTCCCTTAATTCAAATGTTGGTGCATTTAATGTTGTCCCAGATGTCTCTGAAACTGTCCTCAGTTCTTTTCATTCTTTTTTCTTTACTCTGCTCTGTGGTAGTTATTTCCACTCTTTTATCTTCCTTGGCTCTCGCACTCAGAGGCTCAGTCCTTACACCTGGCCAGAGCACCAATACCCCCCTTTCAACACAGCTCAGAAGAAAAAGGAGAAGAAAAGAAAGAGAGAAAAAAAATGAAGTTATTAAAATAAAAAATAAACAAATATTATTAAAAATATTTTTAAATAATAAAAAAAGAATGAAAAAAGATTGTAACCAAACCAAAAAACAAATCCACCAATGTTAAAATGCACTGAAAACAAACAAACAAAAAAA
The DNA here is from genome assembly GCF_026419965.1 of Kogia breviceps. NCBI lineage: Eukaryota > Metazoa > Chordata > Mammalia > Artiodactyla > Physeteridae > Kogia > Kogia breviceps. The sequence continues at coordinate 90,225,662 of NC_081312.1, read as the reverse complement.
TGGACAGACAGAACCGTAGGACAAATGGCAAAATAAAAGTTATATAGACAAAATCACACAAAGAAGCATACACATACACACTCACAAAAAGAGGAAAAGGGGTAAAAAATATATATATATACATATAATAAAAAGGAAGAGAATAACCAAGTCAATAAACAAATCTACTATTTATAATAAGATTTAAATACTAAACTGAGATAAACATAAAATGAGAAACAAATTAGGTTCAGAAAGCAAACCCAAAGTCTACAGTGGCTCCCAAAATCCACCACCTCAATTTTGGTATGAATCATTGTCTGTTCAGGCATTCCACAGATACGGGGTGCATCATGCTGCCTGTGGATGTTTAATCTGCTGTTCCTAAGGCTGCTGGGAGAATTTTCCCTTTCTCTTCTCTGTTCGCCTAGCTCCTGGAGTTCTGCTTTGGATTTGGCCCCACCTTTGCTTGTATGTCGCCCTAGGGCGTCTGTTCTTTGCTCAGACAGGATGGGTTTAAAGTAGCAGCTGATAAGGGGTCTCTGGCTCACTCAGGCCAGGGTAAGGGAGGGGTATGGTTGTTATAATTGGAATGTGGCATGGGCCTGCAGTGGTAGAGGCTAGCATGATGTTGCAACAGCCTGAGGCACACCATGTGTTCTCCAGGGGAAGTTTCCCTGGATCATGGACCCTGGCAGTGGGCGGGCTGCACAGGCTCCCAGGAGGGGAGGTGTGGATAGTGACCTTTGCTTGCACACAGGCTTCTTCGTGGCTGCAGCAGCAGCGTTAGCATTTCATGCCCATCTCTGGTGTCTGCACTGATAGCCACAGTTTGCACCTGTCTCTGGAGCTCGTTTAGGAAGTGCCCTGAATCTTCTCTCCTCGTGCACCCTGAAACAATGGTCTCTTGCCTCTTAGGCAGTTCCAGACTTTTGCCCGGACTCCCCCCTGGCTAGCTGTGGCGCACTAGCCCCCTTCATGCTGTGTTCATGCAGCCAACCCCAGTCCTCTCCCTGGGATCTGACCTCCGAAGCCTGAACCTCAGCTCCCAGCCCCACCCGCCCCTACTGGTGAGCAGAGAAGCCTCTCAGGCTGGTGAGTGCTGGTCGGCACTGATCCTCTGTGCAGGTATCTCTCCACTTTGTCCTCTGCTCCCCTGTTGCTGCGCTATCCTCTGTGGCTCCGAAGCTTCCCCCCTACCCACTCCCCTGTTCCGCCAGTGAAGGGGCTTCCTAGTGTGTGGAAAGTTTTCCTCCTTCACAGCTCCCTTCAAGAGGTGCAGGTCCTGTCCTTATTCTTTTGTCTCTGTTTTTTCTTTTTTATTTTGCTCTACCCAGCTATGTGGGGAGTTTCTTACCTTTTCGAAAGTCTGAGGTCTTCTGCCAGCATTCAGTAGGTATTCTGTAGTTGTTCCACATGTAGATGTATTTTTGATGTATTTGTGGGGAGGAAGGTGATCTCCATGTCTTTCTCCTCCACCATCTTGAAGGTCCCCCCCTCCATGTCCTTTCCATCGTTAATGTTTTCCTCCCTTAAATACATAAATTAAAAAAAAAAGAAATCACGTTTTGTTAGATAGCCAAACAGATGATTTTTTTAGCAGATGTCTTGGCAAGATCACAAACACTATTTTTTCTTCTTATCAGCCAAAATTATCACAACAAAATGGAAAGAAGTAAAAAACAAACAAACAAAAACACCAAAAAATGCAACAACAAAACAAATAAACAAAAAGGCCACTTATCCTTAGGAATTTAAGTTGTCAAAGCTTCCTATGAGGTTTGTGAATATTTTGTATACACTCATCATATGCTTATCATACTCAAAAATAATCCCTTAAATGACTCCCCCACCTCCAAGAAAAATAAGAGCTCATCTCTTGTATTTCTAGCTAGTATTTGTAATCTTCCTGTAAGGAACACAGAGGCAAAATGGTACGCGCATACGTGTGCACACACACACACACACGTGTATGGATATGTAAATATTATACAAAAAAAATGAACTCCCTTCCAAAAGTGCAAGTTTTCACATTCAATTTCTGTAAAAGTATAGTGTTATTTTCTTATATTTATTTATTTATTTATTTATTTATTTATTTTTGCGGTACGCGGGCCTCTCACTGTTGTGGCCTCTCCCGCTGCGGAGCACAGGCTCCGGACGCGCAGGCTCAGTGGCCATGGCTCACGGGCCCAGCCGCTCCGCGGCATGTGAGATCTTCCCGGACCGGGGCACGAACCCGTGTCCGCTGCATCGGCAGGCGGACTCTCAACCACTGCGCCACCAGGGAAGCCCTCTTATATTTATTTTTATATTATTAATTACTTCATGAAAACAAAGCAGTGTGTAAGACATGCTTTCCATTTCTCTTTTGCAACTTCTTATTTTTCATAATTCATCTTGCCTTGTGTTGTGGTATGAGTGGGAAAAGTACCCCCTTCCTCCTTTTAGGATATTTGTTTATTGCAATAGGCTTTTCTATTTTTAAAATGGATTTGAGGAGCTTGTAAATTAGTCAGATATGTATTCTTCTTGTATCAGTTAAGCCCAAGGACAAAGGATTCTGTATAATGTGCCATCACTATGGTCACTGACCCCATAAAAGTGAACTGAATTATCTAGAAGGATTAAGGAATTTTAATATTTTCACTTGGAGTCATTTAATTTTTTTGAAGTTCTGTCATGAATTCACTTCCACTGCAGTAGCATTGACTATCCACTGAATGCATTTTTGTGACAGGGGCACATGAGAGTTGACAATAATATAAGATCTCCACTCATGATATATTTGCAGTTTAATAGAAAAGTGAAAAATGGTTAACGTGCATGTAAAGGGAAAATACAAAAATTGTAAACTCTCAGCAGATAATGCTATTTTTAAACATACAAATAGTATAGTCACCTTGGAAAGCTTTTATCATAATGTTTCCATTGAAAAAAATATTTTGGAAACCTCATAAGCTATGGAGGACATCTGTTTAGTAACTTTAATAATGTATTTTATTGTTTTAAGAACACAACATGATTTCTACCATCTTAACAAATTAAGTGCACAATACGTTGTTGTTAGATATAGGTACAATACTGTACAATAGCTCTCTAGAGCTTATTCTTCTTACTAAGCTGAAACTTTATTTCTATTGATTAGTAACTTCCTATATTTCTTCCCCCTAGTCCCTGGCAACCATCATTCCAGTATTTGCTTCTACGAATTTGACTATTTTAGATACATCATATAAGCAGAATCATGTGGTATTTGTCTTTCTGTGACTGGTTTATTTCACTTAGCATAATGTCTTCAGAGTTCATCCATGCTTTGACATGTTGCAGAATTTCCTTTTTTTTAATGATGAATAGTATCCCGTTGTATGTATGTACTACATTTTCATTTTACATTCATCTGTTGATGATGGATATTTAGTTAGCTTCCACATTTTGGCCTATGTGAATAATGCTGCAGTGAGTATGGAAGTGCTAATATCTCTTCAAGATAGTGATTTCAGTTCTTTTGGATAAATACCCAGAAGTGGCATTGCTGGATAACATGGCAGTTTTATTTTTAATTTTTGAGGACACTCCATACTGTTTTTCATAGTGTTTGCACCATTTTACATTGCTACCAGTGGTGTGCAAGTGTTCCAGTTTCTCCATATCCACACTAACACTGATCATTTGTTTATTGATAATAGCTCTTCTAACAGGTGTGAGATGATATCTCAGTGGACTTACAAGTCCAAAACTGGTAAGTCAGGTACCAGTTCTCTGCATAACCCCAAAGAAGTTGGAGAATTAGACACATAGATCAACTCCTTCCCTCCCTAGGGGGAAGCTGAGAATTGTGGGGTTTTTTTGTTTTATTCATTCAGCCTGTGATAACAAGGGAAGTCTCCATATTCACCTGGTTTGCTAGACTGTGCTAGGCCCATCAGAGCTCTAAGATTGGCAAGACAGAGCTCTAAGATTGGCCAGTCCTCTGGGGAACCCTTTCAGAAAAGTTGGGACTGTGGATGCATGAATCAACCTCTTCTCTCCCCTAGGAGAACTGGGAGCTAAGGGATCTCCTCCTGATTTTATGGTTCTACACTTGAGGCAGAGACTGCCATGAAAAGATGTCCAGACCTCCCTACCAGCTTCAGTTAGTCTGGTTTTGCATTCACCTTTGGTGTGGGAGCCTTTCATTTAGTTTATGGCTTTTCAAAAAAGGAATTTGTCTGTGAATTGTTACTGATTTAGTGTGTTTAATGGGGGAAAAATGGTGGAGGGCTTCCTTCTTGCCATCTTGCTGATGTCACTCCCTATTTACTTTTTATTTATAACATCCAGTTATGCAGCTTGACCACCCATATTATTTAGCAGAATTACGTTTAAATGACTCTGGGTGCCTGCAAGTCTCCAATATACTATCAAAAAATGTTTGTGCCAAAAACGTCTTCATAAAGTAAGATGTAATATCGTTAAGATGTCAGTTCCCACCATTTTCCTCTGTAGATTCAATGGACTCCCAATAAAAAAACCTCACCCACTTTAAAAAATAGGTATTGACAACTTGATTCCAAAATTAATATGGAAAGACAAAAGAACTATAAAAATCCCAATAATTTTGTAAAAAGGACAAATTGGGATATCCACACTTATTCAATATCAAGGCTTACTCTAAACCTACAAAATCAAGACAGTATGGTGCTGGTTAAAGTGTAGACACTCAATCAACTCAGAATAGGGTGTTCAGACATAAAGCCTCACAATGTAGTAAAAAGATCTGTGATAAGTGCAAAGGCAACTTCAAGGAAAAGAGTAATCTTTTTCAACATGTGATGCTGGAGCACTAGCTGGAATTTGAACATTCCTAGGCATAATAATGAACCTCAACCCATACCTCACACTTTAGACAAATATTAACTTAAAATGAATCATATATATATATGAAAACATAAAACTGTAACTTCTAAAAGAATACATGTGAAAAATATCTCCATCATCTTGAGTTAGTTAAGGACTTTGAGATGTAACACCAAAAGCATGATTCAAAAAAAAAATGGTAAATTGAACTTTGTCAACATTAAAAACTTTTGTTCAATGAAAAACACTGAAAAAATATTTTAAAATGCCACAAACTAGGAGAAAATGTTCGCCTATATCATTTCTTAAAGAATTTTTATTGAAAGTATATTAAAAACAATAAAAAGGGGGATAAATTTAATCATACACTACACCAATGATGATATATGGATGAGAAATAAATAAGAAAAGAGGCTCAATATCATTACCTATTAGGGAAATGTGAACTAAAACCATAGTGAATGCTGCTGCACAACTATTGGAGTGGCAAAACAAAAACAAAAAAGAAAGCTCATAATAATGATAAGTAAGATAAGGTCAAGGAAATTTGAAAGAATGCTGAGCAAAGAGATCAAGAGTCAGAAAATGTGAGATAAAAGTTGAGACATGGAAAATGTTTACAGTACTCCATATCTGTTTGATAAGATGTCCAATAAATGGAGTCAGAGGTAGGTAAGAGAGAATAATCCAAAAGATGATAGAAGGAAATTTCCTTTGGGTGAATGGAATATTCAAATTGAAAGGGCCTATCAAGGGATGAATATGGTTAAAGGAGAAAGACTCCACACCTAGGCATATCCTGCTAATGTTTCAGAATTCTAAAGGTGAAGAATAAATATCAAGAACTTACAGAAAAGGATTACATAATATCTACAAAGAAAATGAGCAGCGGTCTCAAGTTAGGAAAGGTCTATTTACTTATGCCATGGTACACGAGCATGCAGTTCTCTTACATTGCTCTTGTCTCTTCTACCCCTCTTCCCCAAATTGTTAAAACACTATTTGTAATCCAAATGCAGTGTATATTAATATCACTATCCAAATGTTTCAGTGCCAAGCTAGCTTGTACATTCTGATCACACTTCCTTATGTGGGTAGACTTTTTTCATATTTAATTTCCATTTGCCTTTTCCTCTTTCAGTATCTTTCTTTATATATTCCTCAAATATTTAGGTTGCCCTATCATATCAATTATTTTTCTGGTTCACTTTATATAGGGAGATGGTCAGTGAGACCTCTCTGCCATTGTGTTCCAATATGTGCTGCTTATTTCAATACTAGCTGCACTGTGTCAGACTAACAGTGATGGATTCATTGTTACGTGAAGCCCACGTTTTCCAATTTCTATGTTTACAACCTTATCTTTTGTTGCATTCCCTCATGAAACTTCCTTAGAAAGTATCGGTAGAGGTAAAATTGCTGTTCCATTATGTGCTTGGAAGTGCCTCTACTATACTTCCTTATTTTATTATACACCCAAGAACTGAGAGTAGATTTCTAGGTCGAAGATATTTTTTCCTCAGAATGCTAAGGCGATGTTCATTTTTAAAAAGTAGCCAGTACTGCTTCTGAGTAGTCTTCTTATTATGTCTTTTTGTATCTCATTTCTTGTTTCCTTTTGGGGCTTTTGGATCATCTCTTAACTCTAATTTTCAGAAATTTTCTATAATATGATGCATGTCTGTTTTCATTCATTTTGCTGGGCACTTGATATATCCATTCAATCTTTAGACCCATGTACATTTAAAAATGTTGTTTGGTTATTTGATTCTTGCTTTCTAGAATTTTTATCAGTCAAATAATGGACCTCAGTTTAATCCTCTGCATTTAAAAAATATTTTGTTTATTTTATAAAATTTGTCCTATTTCCTGCTTCTTGAGAAGATTCTTCAAATTTTTATTTAAATTGTATATCTAAATTCTAAATTTCTTCTATTATTCTGATTATTGTTTTCCTTAGCATTTTATAGTTGTTTTATGATTAAACAAGAGGTCAACACAACATTTTTAACTGGAACTCAGTGGTTTTACACACATACATGTTAAGAAAATATATGTAAAGGGACAGAAATCTCATGAATATGGAACAGATTAAATATGTAGTACTAGACATCAACACAGGAACACTATGTAGCCATTAGAAAAATTAATGTAGATCTTTATGTACTAACATGCACCATCATTATTCATTCTACAAATATTTATTGAACATGTTTATTAGGCAGTGTTCTAGGCTCTGAGAATATAGCTGTGAACAAAATAAACAAAACCCCTGACCTTTACTTCAAATAGTCCTAAATTATGTAAAAATTAAACCTGGAAGAGGATTTAGAATGATAGAAGAATGATCATGGAAGTCCTCTCTCATAAAATTTAAACATATGTACAATTGAAATGAGGTTTTAAGCAATGTGTATATCTGGTCCAATTTATGGAAAATATTGATATATGTAAATTTCTGTTTATTTACATTTATATTTATATTTGTGGTCAAATAAAAATAACTTGAATTATGCACACTAAATATTGGTGATTGGGAAGTGAAAAGAGGAAATGATTTTTACTAAGATTCTCTTAGTAATAATCAGTATTCATTTCTTATATAATTTATTAAAACACAATAGAAATAAATATGTAAATACTTTAAAGCAAAAAAAGCACATTTACTTTTCTACTATCTTGAAAGGACACATTACATTTAAAATATCTTTATAATAAGTTTCTTTATTTGATTGCTATTGTGGACTCAGAATTTATATCAATCTTTACTAAAAAATACCAGCCCAAATTTCACCCAAATTTTAATGTGTAAATTGTTGATATCTTTAATTTTTATTTTTGGCTCTAAAGTAGATATATTCTTATTTCATCCTGGCCTGAACGAGAGAACATCTCATTAACCACAGTATTCTAGTTATTATGTAATATACATATTATGAATTACCCTAATTCCATCTTCATAAATGAGCACAGATAAAGAAAATTACAAAACCTCTTGATCTTGCCACTCCACACCAAGGACTGCCTGCCTTTTTCTTGAAAGTTACCTGAGCAGTACAATGTGTACTGCTAATAATTCATTCATGTTTTAAAAAATCTTTTCTAGAGTAAGTTCACATTAATATTGATTTAATTTCTTTGTAAAAACTGTTTTATTGAGGTATAATTCATATATGTTACTATTCACCCATTTAAAGTGTGCAGTTAGTGGTTTTCAGTATATTCACAGGTATGTACAACCATAGCCACAGTAAATTTTAAAACATTTTCATCACCTCAGAAAAAAACTGTCTACTTTAGGTTATCAACTTCCTAATCCCTATCAGTTTTTCAACCCCAAGCAAACACTAATTTATTTTACGACTCTGTGTCTCTGTAAATTTGTTGGTTCTAAACATTTCATGTAGTAGAATTATACAATATGTGGTCTTTTGTGAATGACTTTTTAATTAGCTTATTTTCAAGGTTCATTCATGTTGCAGCATGTCTCTTTATTTCATTCATCTTTCTGGCTGAATAATATTCCATTCTATGAATATACCATATTTTGTTTATCCATGAATTAGTCAATGAACATTTGGGCTCTTTCCACATTTTGGCTGCTATTAATAATGCTGCTACAAACATCTGTGTGAAAGTTTTGTGTGAAGTTATGTTTTCATTTCTCTTGGATATACACCTTGGAGTAGAAATGCTGGGTCATATTGCTGGGCTATTATGTCTTCAAATATGTTCTCTGTCCCTTTCTCTCTTCTCTTTCTGAGACACCTGTAATGAGAATGTTAGAATGCTAAATGTTGTTTCAGAGGTCTTTTAAACTGTCCTTTTAAACTGTCCTCATTGTTATTTTTTTTTCTTTTTTCTGTTCAGCTTGAGTGATTTTCACTACTCTGTCTTCCAGCTGGTTAATCCATTCCTCTGTATCATCTAATCTACTGTTGATTCCTTCTAGTGTATTTTTTATTTCAGTTATTATATTCTTTAACTTTGTTTGGTTCTTCTTTATATTTTCTTACTCTGTTAAACTTCTCACTGTGTTTATTCATTCTTCTCCTGAGTTCTTTGAGTATCATTATGATCAGTAACCTGAAATCTTTATTGGATAGATTGCTTATCTCCACTTTACTTGGTTCTTCTGGGATTTTGTCTTATTCCTTCATTTGGAACGTATTCCTTTGTTGCTTCATTTTGCCTAATTTTCTGTGTTTATTTCTATGTATTATGTAGGTGAGTTATGTTTCCTGATCTTGGAGAAGTAGCCTTATGTAGGAGACTTTCTTTGGGGCCCAGCAGTGCCCTCTGCTGGGGTTACCAGAGCTATATGCTCTAGAAATGCCCTATACGTGGGTTTCCTAGGTCCTTCTGCTGTATCGGGATCCCCAACTATTTGGGCACATGGGTAGGCATGGCTGGCCCCTGGCCTGGTTGGTTGCCAGGCCTTGCCTAGTGTGGAGGATGCCAGCCACTTGTGGGCGGGGCTAGGTCCTGGCACAGATGGCTGCATCTCCCACTGAGTTCTGGTCCTGGTACCTGCCAGCTGGTGGATGAGGCCAGGTCCTGGGGCTAGTACTGGCCCACAGGTGAGTGGGGCTGAATCTGTGGCAGCTGGCTGAGGGGCCCAAGGTGTCCCGTAGCTGGTGTCACCAGCTGGTTGGCAGGGCTCGGGCCTAAGGGGTTGCAGGACTGGTGCTCGCTCACTGGTGTGTGAGACTGGGTTTCAGGGCTACTGCTGACTAATTAGTGGGCGGAGCTGAGTCCTGGTTGCAAGACCCAGGGGTCCTGCACCTGGTATCTGCACCCGGGTGGGTAGGGTGGGGCCTGGGGCCATCTGGAGAGCAGAGCTGTGCCCCGGGGTACCTGTGAGGCTCAGGGGTGCCTACTGTATCTATTCTGTTGGTGGGTGGGTCTATGTCCCTGCACAGTTAGCTGCTTGGCCAGGACTGATTCCAACAGGCTGGTGGGTGAGTCTGGGTCCTGGTACTGATAAGCTAGAGGGAGGATTCCAGTATGGCACTTGCCAGCAACAGTGTCCTTGTTGTAGAATAAGCTCCCCAGAATGGCTTCCACCAGGATCTCTGTCCACAGGGTGAGTTGCAGTTGCCTCCTGCCTCTTTGAGAGGCACTCCAAGATCAGCAAGTGGGTCTGATCTAGGCTCTTTCAAATTACTGCTTCTGTCCTGGATTTTAGAGCATGTGAGATTTTGTGTGTACCCTTTAAGAGTGGAGTTTTTGTTTCCTATAGCTTTCTGGCTCTCCCAAAAGCAAGGCCCAGTGACCTTCAAAGCCAAACATTCTAGGAGCACTTTTTCCTTGTGCAGGATCACTGGGCTGGGAGTTTGGTCTGGGGTTTGTACCCCTTGCTCCTTGGGCAGAACTTCTGCAATTATGATTATTCTCTCACTTGTGGATTGCCTACCTGGGGGTGTGGATCCTGACTATACAACATCTCTGCCCTTCCTACCCCACTCATTGTGGGTTTTTTTCTTTATGTTTTTAATTGTAGAAGATCTTTTCTGATGATCTTTTTACTGATGATTTTCTCATTGATGGTTGCTCTGTAAAGAGTTGTAATTTTGGTGTGCCCATGGGAGGAGATGAGCTCACGGTCTTTCTACTCTGTCATATTGGCCATTCCCCATATACTTTCTCTTTCTTGATAGTGCCCTTTGGAGCACTTTCTAATTTTGATGAAGTCTAATTTATTTATGGTGGTTTTTTTTTTGGTTGCTTGTGCTTTTGGTATCGTATCTACGAATCCATTGGCAAATCCAAGTTTATAAAGATTTTCCCATAAGCTTTCTATTAATAATTTTATAGTTTCATCTCTTACATTTTGGTCTTTGATCCATTTTGTGTAAATTTTTATATATGGTGAGAGGCAGAGGTACAACTTCATTCCTCTGCATGTGACTTTCCTGTTCCAGCACCATTTATTGAAAAGACTGTTCATTTCCCATTGAATGGTCTTGGCACCTTTGTCAAAAATCAATTGGCTATAGTTTTATTTCAATTACAGAATTTTCATGTGTTTCTTTTTTAGTTTCAGTCTTTTTATTGATATGCTCTATTTGATATGACATTGTCTTCATATCTTACTTTACTTTTTCATCATGATTTTCTTTGAACATATTTACAATGGATGCTTTGAAGCTTTTCTCTATTAAATCTGACAGCTGTGTTCTTTCACAGGCAGTTTCTGCCTTTTTTCCTGATGTATGAGTCATATGTTCCTGTTTCCATAGTGGTTGTGCCATTTTATATCCCCCCCAACAGTGCACAAGGGTTCCCTTTTCTCCACATTCTTGCCAACAATTGTTATTTTTTGACTTTTTGAGTTTCACCATTCTGACAGGTGTGAAGTGATATCTCATTGTGACTTTGATTTGCATTTCCTTAATGATTAGTGATGTGGGGCATTTTTTCATGTGCCTATTGGCCATCTGTATGTCTTCTTTGGGGAAATGTCTATTCAGGTCCTCTGCCCATTTTTTAATCAGGGTTTTTTTTTGATATTCAAGTTGTATAAGTTCTTTATATATTTTGGATATTAACCACATACCAGATATATATTATTTGCAAACATCTTCTTTCATTCAGTAGGTTGCCTTTTTGTTTCGTTGGTTTCCTTTTCATGAAAAAGCTTTTTAGTTTGATACAGTACCATTTGTTTATTTTTGCTTTTGTTTCCCTTGCCTAAGGAGACGGACCTGTAAAATTATTAGTAAAAACAATGTCAAAGAGCCTATATTTTCTTCTGGGAGTTTTATGATTTCAGGTCTACATTCAAGTCCTTAATCCAGTTTGAATTTATTTTTATGTTGGTGTAAGACAGTCATTCTTTTGCATGAATAGACTATCGTTTCTCCATTGTATATTTTTGCCTCCTTTGTGATATATCAATTGACCATATATGCATGAGTTTATTTCTAGGTTCTCTATTCTGTTTCGCTGATCTAAGTGTCTGTTTTTTTTGCCAATATCATAGAATTTTGATTACTGTAGCTTTGTAGTTTGGTTTTAAATCAGAGGGCATGATATCTCCATCTTTGTTCTTCTTTCTCAAGATATTTTTGTCTATGTGATGTTTTTATTTTTTCACACAAATTTTAGGATTATTTGTTCCAATTCTATGAAAAATGCCATTAGTTTTTTGATAGGTATTACACTGAATTTATAGATTGCTTTGGTTAGTATGGCCATTTTAACACTATTAATTCTTCCAATCTATGAATATGGTATGTTTTTTTACTTACTTGTGTTGTCTTCAGTTTCTTTCATCATTCTCTTATAGTTTTCAGAGCACAAGTCTTTTATCACCTTGGTTAAATTTATTCCAAGTCTTTTAAAATTTATTTTTAAATTTTATTTATTTAATTTTTTGTGGTATGTGGGCCTCTCACTGTTGTGGCCTCTCCTGCTGTGGAGCACAGGCTCTGGACGCGCAGGCTCAGCGTCCATGGCTCACGGGCCCAGCTGCTCCACGGCATGTGGGGTCCTCCCAGACCGGGGCACGAACCATGTCCCCTGCATCGGCAGGTGGACTCTCAACCACTGCACCACCAGGGAAGCCCTAAAATTTATTTTTGATGCAACTTTAAATTGGATTTTAAAAAAATTCTCTTTCTCATAGTTCATTGTTAATGTATTGAAACACAATACATTTTTGTATATTAATTTTGTATCCTGCAACTTTACTGAATTCATTTATTATTTCTAATAGTTTTTTTTTTGTGTGTGTGTATGTATGTGGAGTCTTTAACTTTCTGTATTTGGAATTATGTCATCTGCAATTAGTGATGGTTTTCCTTCTTCCTTTCAAATTTGAATTCCAGTTATTTATTTATTTATTGCCTAATTGCTGTGGCCAGGACTTCCAATACTCTGTTGAATAAAAGTGGCTATGGTGGTCATCCTTGCTTGTTCCTGATCTTAAAACACTTTTCATCATTGAGTATGATGTTAACTGTGTTTTTCATATATAGCTTTGATTATGTTGAGGTATGTACTCTCTATACCACTTTGTTGAGTGTTTTTGTAATAAATGGATATTGGCTATTGTCAAATGCTTTTAATGCATATTGAGATAATCATGTGATATTTATCTTTGTTCTGTTAATGTTGTGTGTCATGTTCATTGATTTGCAGAGGTTGAACTATCTTGCATTCCTGGAATAACCTATACGTGATTGTGGTGTATGATCCTTTTAATGTGTTTTTGAATTCAGTTTGTTAATATTTTGTTGAGAATTTTTGCATCTATATTCATCAGGGATATTGGATTGTCATTTTGTGTGTGTGTGTTTTGTGGTGTGTTTGTCTGGTTTTGGTATAGGAATAATGTTGGCTTTGCAAAATGTATTGGAAAGTGTTCCTTCCTTCCCAATTTTGGGGGAATTTTTTATGAAGGATATGTATTAACTCCCCTTTAAAGTTTTAATTGAACTCACTTGTGAAGCCATCTGGTTCTGGACTTTTGTTTGTTGGAAGTTTTTGATTACTGATTCAATTTCATTACTAGTAATTAGCCTATTCAGATGTTTTATTTTTTCCATGATTCAGTCTGAAAGTTTGTGTGAGTCTATAATTTATCCATTTCTTCTAGGTTGTCCAATTTGTTGACATATAACTGTTCACTATAGTCTCTTATGTTCCTTTGTATTCTGCAGTTTCAGTTGTAAGTCCTCTTTCATTTCTGATTGTGTTTATTTGGGCCCTCTTTTTTTACTTGATGAGCTTGCTAAAGGTTTATCAATTTTGTTTATCTTCAGAGAAGTAGTTCTTAGTTTCATTGATTTTTTTTTCTATTGTTTCCTACTCTCTATTTCAATTATTTATGCACTGAAATTCGATATGTCCTTTTTAAAATGTTAACTTTGGGCTTTGTTTGTTCTTTATCTAGTTATTTAGGTATAAGTTTAGGTTGTTTATTTGAATTTTTTCTTGTTTCTTGAGGTAGGCCTATATCACTATGATCTTCCCTCTCAGAACTGCTTTTGCTGCATTTTGGATTGTTGTGTTTCTAATTTTATTTCTCTCAAGGTATTTTTTATTTATTTATTTATTTATTTATTTATTTTTGCGGTATGCGGGCCTCTCACTGCTGTGGCCTCTCCCGTTGCGGAGCACAGGCTCCGGACGCACAGGCTCAGCGGCCATGGCCCACAGGCCCAGTCGCTCCGCGGCATGTGGGATCCTCCCGGAGCAGGGCACGAACCCGTGTCTCCTGCATCGGCAGGCAGACTCTCAACCACTGCGCCACCAGGGAAGCCCCTTCTCTCAAGGTATTTTTTGATTCCTCTTTGATTTCTTTATTGACCCTTTGGTTATTTGTTAACATGCCACTTAACTTTCATGTTTTTGTGGCTGTTTTTCTACTTTTCTTTTTGTAATCCATTTCTAGTTTCATATTGCTGAGGTTGGAAAAGATGCTTGATATGAATCCAGGCTTTTTAAGTTTATTGAGCCATGTTTTGTGGCCTAAAATATGCTCTATCCTGGAGAATGTTTCATGTACACTTGAAAAGAACGTGTATTCTACTGTTTTGGGGTGGAATGTTCTGTGTGCATCTATTAAGTTCTTTTGATCTAATGGGTTGTTTAAGGCCAATGTTGCCTGAATGACTTTCTGTGTGGATGCTATACCTATTGATATAAGTGGGGGGCTAAAGTCCCCTACATATTACTGTCAATTTCTTCCTTTCTCTCTGTCAAAATTTGCTTTATCTATTTAGGTCCTCCTATGTTGGTTGTGTAAATGTTAACAAACATTCTACAGGCATATATCTGAGATATTGCAGCTTTGTTTCTAGACCACCACAATAAAGTAAATATCATAATAAAGCACCAAAAGATTTTCTTGGTTTCCCAGTGCATCTAAAATTATGTTTAAACTATATTACAGTCTATTAAATGTGCAATAGCATTATATTTAAAAAAAACAATGTACATATCTTTATTAAGAATACTTTATTGATAAACAATGCTAACCATTATGGGAGTCTACAACAAATTGTAATATTTCTGCTGGTGGAGGGTCTTCCCTCAATGTTAATGGCAGTTGACTGATCAAGGTGGAGGTTGCTGAAGGTTGGGATGACTGTGGTAATTTCTTAAAAGAAGGTAACAATGCAGTTTGCCGCATTGATTCTTTCTTTCATGAATGAGTTCTCTGTAGCATGCAATCATTTTGATAGCATTTTCTCCACATGGAACTTCCTTCAAAATTGGAGTCAATAATCTCAATCCCTACCTCTGCTTTTTCAACTAAGTTTATGTAATATTCTAAATCTTTGTTGTCATGTCAACAGTCTTCAGAGTATCTTCGCCAGTATTAGATTCCAACCAAGAAACCACTTCTTTGTTCATAAATAAGAAGAAACTCCTTATCTATCAAAGTTTATTTACAGCAAATATAAATGAACAAATATAATGAAAAAGTTTGAAATATTGTGAGAATTACCAGAATGTTACATAGAAACATTAAATGAGCAAATGCTATTGGAAAAATGGTGCCCATAGACTTGCTTAATGCAGAGGTACCAAAAGTCTTCAGTTTATAAAAAACATAATATCTGTGAGGTGCAACAAAATGAAGAACAGTAAGATGAGGAAATGCTTATATCTCTTGTTGGATTGACCCCTTTATCATTATGTAGTGCCCTTCTTGTCTTTTATTACACTCTTTTTTCTCAAGTTTATTTTGTCTGATTTAAGTATTGCTATCTCAGCTTTTTGTTTCCATTTCCATGGAAAATCTTTTTTCATCCCTTTCATTGAGTCTACATGTGTCTCTAGATCTGAAGTGAGTCTCTTGTAGGCATGATATAGAAGAGTCATTTAAAAAAACATCTATTCATCCACCCTATGTCTTTTGATTGGGGAATTTCGTCCATTTACATTTAAATTAAGTATTGATATGTATGTACTTATTGCCATTTTTGTTAATTTTTTTTTTCTGGTTACTTTTGTAGTTTTTCTCCTGTTTCTTTTTTTCCTCCTGTTCTCTTCCCTTATGGCTTGATGATTTTCTGTAGTGTTATATTTGGGTCTCTTTCTCTTTATATTTTGTGTATCTGTTATAGATTTTGGAATTGTGGTTAACAGAAAGTTCATGTATAACAATCTATATTTAAAGCAGTCTATTTTAAGTTGTAAGTTACTGAAATTCAAATGCAATCTAAAAGTATTACATTTTTACTCCACTTACCCAATGTTTTATATTTTTTATGTCATATGTTGCATCTTTTTATTTTTTGTATCCATCAACTACTTATGGTAATTATAGTTGCTTTTACTATTTTTGTTTTTTAACATTCCCACTAGTGTTATAATTGGTTGATCTGCTACCTTTACTATGTATTTGCTTTTACCAGTGAGATTTTTTCCTTGAATATATTTTCTTTTTTTTTTTCTATTTATAATCTTTTCTTGTTTTACTTAAAGAAGTCCCTTCCTGTATGGCCAGTTAGTAGTGATGAGCTTTATTAGTTTTTGCTTGCCTGTTATCTCTCCTCCAATTCTGAATGAAAACCTTGCTGGATAGAGTAGTCTTGGTTTCAAGTTGTTTCCTTTCAGCACTTTGAATGTATTATGCCACTCCCTTCTGTCCTGCCATATGTCTGCTGACATATTTGCTGATAGCTTTGTGGGGTTCCCTTATATATATTTTTTACACCTCTGGTTGCTTTTAAGAGTCTCTCTTTATCTTTAACTTCTGACATTTTAATTGTAATATGTCTTGGTATGGATATTTTTGGGTTCATCTTGTTTGAAATTCTCTTTGTTTTCTGGACCTGGCTCTCTGTTTCCTTTCCCAGTTTAGGGAAGTTTTCAGACATTATTTCTTCAAATAAGTTTTATGTCGCCTTCTTTTCTTCTTTTTCTTTGATCTCTATACATTGAATGTTGTCCCAGAGGTCCCTTAACATCTTTATTGTAGTATAACATCTTTATTGTAGTATAAGTGTTTTACAATGGTGTGTTAGTTTCTGCTTTACAACAAAGTGAATCAGTTATACATATAAATATGTTCCCATATCTCTTCCCTCTTGTGTCTCTCTCCATCCCACCCTCCCTATCCCACCCCTCTAGGTGGTCACAAAGCACTGAGCTGATCTCCCTGTGCTATGTGGCTGCTTCCCACTAGCTATCTATTTTACATTTGGTAGTGTATATATATCCATGCCACTCTCTCACTTCGTCACATCTTACCCTTCCCCCTCCCCATATGCTCAAGTCCGTACCCTAGTAGGTCTGTGTTTTATTCCCATCCTACCCCTAGTCTATTCATTACATTTTTTTTCTTAGATTCCATATATATGTGTTAGCATACGGTATTTGTTTTTATCCTTCTGACTTACTTCACTCTGTATGACAGACTCCAGGTCTATCCACCTCATTACAAATAACTCAGTTTCATTTCTTTTTATGGCTGAGTAATATTCCATTGTATATATGTGCCACATCTTCTTTATCCATTCATCTGTTGATGGACACTTAGGTTGCTTCCATGTCCTGGCTATTGTAAATAGAGCTGCAATGAACATTTTGGTACATGACTCTTTTTGAATTATGGTTTTCTCAGGGTATATGCCCAGTAGTGGGATTGCGGGGTCGTATGGTAGTTCTCTTTGTAGTTTTTTAAGGAACCTCCATACTGTTCTCCATAGTGGCTGTACCAATTCACATTCCCACCAGCAGTGCAAGAGTGTTCCCTTTTCTCCACACCCTCTCCAGCATTTATTGTTTCTAGAGTTTTTTATGATGGCCATTCTGACCGGTGTGAGATGATATCTCATTGTAGTTTTGATTTGCATTTCTCTAATGATTAATGATGTTGAGCATTATTTCATGTGTTTGTTGGCAATCTGTATATCTTCTTTGGAGAAATGTCTGTTTAAGTCTCCTGCCCATTTTTGGATTGGGTTGTTTGGTTTTTTGTTATTGAGCTGCATGAGTTGCTTACAAATTTTGGATATTAATCCTTTGTCAATTGCTTCATTTGCAAATATTTTATCCCTTTCTGAGGGTCGCCTTTTGGTCTTGTTTATGGTATCCTTTGCTGTGCAAAAGCTTTAAAGTTTCATTAGGTCCCATTTGTTTATTTTTGTTTTTATTTCCATTTCTCTAGGAGGTGGGTCAAAAAGGATCTTGCTGTGATTTATGTCATAGAGTGTTCTGCCTATGTTTTCCTCTAAGAGTTTGATAGTGTCTGGCCATACATGTAGGTCTTTAACCCATTTTGAGTTTATTTTTGTGTATGGTGTTAGGGAGTGTTCTAATTTCATACTTTTACATGTACCTGTCCAGTTTTCCCAGCACCACTTATTTAAGAGGCTGTCTTTTCTCCACTGTATATTCTTGTCTCCTTTATCAAAGATAAGGTGACCATATGTGTGTGGATTTATCTCTGGCCTTTCTATCCTGTTCCATTGATCTACATTTCTGTTTTTGTGTTAGTACCCTACCCTCATTTTTAAAAATTCTGTTTTTCTTTTTGCTGTTCCAATTTTGTGATTTCCACTACACTGTCTTCTGGATTTCTGATCTGTTATTTTGTATCATCTAATCTGTTGTTGATTTCCTCTATTGAATTTTTCATTTCAGTTATTGTATTCTACAGCTCTCATTGATTCTTATTTTTTCCTCCTTTTTGTTGATGTTCTCACTATGTTTATCGGTTTGTTTTCCAGAGTTCAGTTAGCTTCTTTATGACCATAACTTTTTTTTTTTTTTTTTTTTTTTTTTTTGTGGTACACAGGCCTCTCACTCTTGTGGCCTCTCCCGTTATGGAGCACAGGCTCTGGGTGCACAGGCTCAACGGCCATGGCTCATGGGCCTAGATGCTCTGCGGCATATGGGATCTTCCCGGATCAGGGCACGAATCTGTGTCCCCTGCATTGGCAGGTGGACTGTCAACCAGTTCACCACCAGGAAAGCCCTGACCATAACTTTTGATTCTTTATCTGGTAGATTGTTTACCTCCATATCATTGAGGTCTTTTTCTGAAGTTTTTTTCTTGTTCTTTCATTTTGAATATATTTCTCTCTTTCTTCATTTTGTTTGGCTCTGTGTGTTTGTTTCTATAATTTAGACAAAGTGCTATTTCTTTCTTTATTGAAGGAATGGCTTTCTGTAGTGACTTTTTAAATTTCTTGTTCAATCCTGTCCTAGCTCTTGGTTGTCTCTTGAATCTTTGTGAGTTTTTGTACTGCTCATTTTATTCCTGACATGTCCCTGTTGTTGAGGGTGTGCTGAGACCTGTAAGTGTTTCAAGGGGAGAAACATTTAGCACCTATTTTCAGGCTGATTGGATGACAGACCTTCAGGCAGCAGTTTTTATATTATGCAGATATATACATTTCTTTGGGGCTGCAGTCAATCCCTGATGACTTCCAGACCTGGGAATCTGGAATTGTTCCCTTGGTGACAGTTGCAAAAATCTGTCCATCTGAAGAGAGTATAAACTCCTTTCTTGGAAGTCTTATGATCTATTTCAAGGCCAAGGGGGTGCACAAGGTTGGAATCTTCCTGCTTATGTTTCCCAGGAGTGCCTCCTTAGCCTCTACATATGTCAGAAACCTGAAGTTTATCCCCCAAGGTGAAACTCCAGGCTAAGTAGATAGACCTTTTTTTGCAGGAAGTCGGGAGTTGTGTTTGTCTTCTCTCTGTGACGTTTCTGGACTGTGATGGCTTGTCAATAACTGTCTTTCTAATTGTTATAGTCCCATGGAGCTCCGGATCACCAGTTCCCTTGGCCACCAGGGCCAACCAGTCAAGGAGTATCCCTTGTGTGGATTTTATGTACCCATTTTCTTTAGCTAGGCAGTTTGAGTGTGTAGGGACAGGCTTGCTCTCTTGTTTCAGGAAATCACTGGGAAAATGACTTGGCTGTGTGTACCTGTGGACTTCAGCAGTACAGCATGATAGTGCTTTGCCTATGCCTACATGTCAGCTTTTCATTCAGAGCAGAAGAATGCCATGATGCCTTGCATTTGCCAGCCCCAACCAGAAGACTGGAGAGTATTCAGTTGACTTTTGGCAGGGAGAGGGATAATGCCAAGACTGCTCATACTTGCCAGTCCCAGCTAGAGGGTGGGAGAGTGTCACAGTGGCCCACACTTGCAGACTTCAGCTAGGGAGAAGGAGAATGTCTCAACCATTCATGTCAGGCCACCCCAATCAGGGAGGAAGGGAATACTGCAACTGGCAGAACTCTCTGTCTTCAGCAACACAGCCTTAGTTACTTGCCCCCGTGTCCAAGACTTTCTGCCTGTGCTAGCAGGTTAAGTTGGGAGCGCAACAACATTGTCTGTCATTGCTTCCATCCCCAGAGAATGTTTCCATGATCTCCTGCCACTCCAAACAATGCTTGTAGATTCACAAACAACTTTCCCTCACATAGAGACTTGGAAGTTTTCAGACTGCTGGTTATTGGAGTGAATGAGAACACCCACGATCCCTTTAAGATGGAAGCTTAGTTTTTTATAGTTTTGGGGCACCTCAGAGCTCAGTGCCATTGGTTTTCTAAGCCAGATGTTTTCAGGTTTCATTTCTCTGTTGTAGATCCCAGGGATTGGAGTGCCTGGTGTGGGGAGCCAGTTCCTCACTCCTCCAATAGAAGAACCCATCCAGTGAGATCCCTCTCTATTATGTGGCAATATGCTGGTGGTGGGGTTTTTGGTGAGAGAGTTTCTTTGCCTCTCCTACTTGTTTCAGTGTGGCCCTTTTTATCCTTTGTTGCAGGGCAGGTGTTTAGGTTGTTCTCAAGTTCTTTTCAGAGGACATTGACCCAGATGTAACTGTATTTTTGTTGTGTCTGTGGGAGGAATAAGTTCTGGCTCTTCCTTTGCCACCATCCAGAACCACTTCCAGTTGCCTTCTCATTTTGACTGCAACTAAAAGCCTCTTCTTTCCAAAGAATTCATAATCTCAATCAGAGCCTTAGAAAAAACTGTATTTATTATAGAGGGAATAAAATATCGGAAGGAGGCCTATATTTTGTATTGCAACATATGCTATATATCTAAAAATCACTTTCAGATATTTTTGTATATGTTTATGGCCTCAAAATTTTATTAGGTTAAAAGTAAAGTGGTAGCTATATTGGTAATGCACATATTTCCTTTTGAAGTATCTAAAATATCTAGACTCATAAGATTAATTAGAAATATGTACCCAAAATAATAAAACATAAGTTACCCACAAATTAAGTATTATGTTCATATTTGGAACATCCAACAGAATTGTCTGCAAGAGTAATACCAATGGCATTAATATCTAATATAATGCTTTTAGTCTCTTAGGTGTTTAAGTTGGTTAGCAATAACATTCAAGCTAAATGTTCAATATTTATTGGTGTTACTGGTTTTAAGTATGTGTGAATTGTCCATAATCCTGTAGCATGTTTATTGAGAAGAAAAAGGAAGCAGGGCACCCCTCCATATCAGAAAAGAGTTGGAACTTTCACCATTTTCCACTGGTAATGAGACCACTCTTAACATGATGTCAGTGGAGACTATGTGGATAGTCAGAAGTCACCCTTCTGCTCATTAGCAACAAGGAATCCCTGATCTTCAGGGTCAACAGTGGCCAAGTGGGGAACTTGGCCTTCCATCTTCACCTGGCAGTAAAGAACTGGTGTCCTCACTTTCCCTGCATGTACTATGTCAGAAAATACTAGTTAAAACAGAAGATTTAAACAAGACCCAAAGTCTTATAACATAATATGAAAATGAAAATGTCTAGATTTCAATTTAAAAAATAACTTATTCCAAGAACCAGACAGATTTCAAACTGAATGAGAAAAGGCAAGCAATAGTTGTCAACAGTGACAAGACAGAGATTTTATAAATAACTAATGAAGATAATGCAGTCATTATGAAAAACTTCAATAAGCAAACACATTTGAAACAAAAAACATCATAGAAAACTTCAGCAACAAAATAGAAAGTCTCAACAAAGAAGGTAATTCTGTGAAAAATCAAATGGGAATTTTAGAACTGCAAAGTCCAATAACTGAATGGTCTCAATTGTAAAATAAATGGGACAGAGAAAACAATGATGAACTGGAAGATAAAATAATGGAAATTACTAATTTAACAACAGAGAGAAAATGTAATGAATTTTTAAAAATGATTAAAAAATTAAAAATATTTGTGCAACTACAACACAAGATCTAACATTCATGTTTTTGAGTCCTGGAAAGAGAGGAGGTAGAGTGCAGGGCTAAAAAGATACTTGAGGAAATAATGGTTGAAAAATGTCCAAATTTGCCAAGAGATGTAAAATGATTCAAGAGGCTGAGAAAATTCCAGAAAGTATTAACCAAATAAATCCATGCAAAACATATTAAAATTAAATTCCTGAAAACTATGGACAAAAGAAAATACCTTGATAAATGCAGAGAAAATTGCCACTTTAGCTATAGGGAAGGCAATTCAAATGATAATAGGTTTCTCCTGAGAAATCACGGAGTCCAGAAAGGTGTAGTACAATATTTTTCAGTTGCTGGAAAAAAAAAAACCCTGCCAACATAGATCCTAAACCTAATGAAAGCATTTTTCAGGAATGAATGGGAAATCTGGACATTTTTTGATTTAAAAAAAAAATAAAAAACTAAGATAATTTGTTGCCAACAGATCTAATGGCTAAAGGATTTTCTGTAAATATAAAGGAAATGATAAAAGAAAAAATTTTGGAAGGAAGAAATAACTTGATCAACAAAATGTCGGTAAATCCAATAGACTTTCCTTCTCTTGGTTTTTCTACATTATGTTTGAAGATTGAAGCAAAAATTATGAAGTTCTGTTGTATCACTATAAATGTATGTAGAGAAAATATTAATAGCAATTATATTGCAAATGGGGGAGAGAAAGAAACAGAAAAAGTGATAAGGTTTCTATACATCACTCAAACTGGTCAATGAAAACACCAGTAGGCTATGGTAAATCATGTATATATAATGTAATGCCTAGCATGATCACTAAAAATTTTACATGAAGAGATACTCTCAGAAACACTGTTTGTAATTAAAATGGAGTCCTAAAAATGTTCATATAACCTAGAGAATAGTAGGAAAGAGTGAACATTAAATGAAAGCAGAGAGGGACTTCCCTGGTGGTACAGTGGTTAAGAATCCACCTGCCAATTCAGGGGACATGGATTCAATCCCTGGTCCAGGAAGATCCTACATGCCACAGAACAACTAAGCCCATGTGCCACAACTACTGAGCGTATGCTCTAGAGCCTGCTAGCCACAACTACTGAAGCCTGTGTGCCTAGAGCCTGTGCTCCTCAACAAGAGAAGCCACTGTAATAAGCCCATGGACCTCAACGAAGAGTAACCCCTGCTTGACGCAACTAGAGAAAGCCCACATGCAGCAATGAAGACCCAATGCAGCAAAAAATAAGTATGTAAGTAAATAAATAAATAAATGAAAACAGAGAAAACAAACAAGAAACAAATAAAATGGCAGGCAACATTAACATATCAATCATTAGATTAGATTTGAATGGTCTTAATATACCAGTTGAAAGATGTTGGCAAGATGGATTAAAAATATGACTCAACTATATGCCTTCTGTAAGAAACCACTTCAGATATAATGATATAGGTAGGTTGAAAGTAAAAACGTGGAAAAATTATATCATGTAAACATTAATCAAAGGAAAACATCAGTAACTATATTAGTATAAAATAAAGCCTACTTCAGAGCAAACTTATCAGAGACAGAGACATTATATAATGATAAAAGAGTCAATCTACAAAGAAGATATAACAGTTCTAAATGTGTATGTATCAAACAACAGAGCCACAAATATGTGAAATAAAAACAGACAGGATTAAAAGAAGAAAAAGTCAAATTCACAATTATCATTGGAAACTTCAACACCCCTTTCTTAGCATTTGATAGAACAACTTGACTCAAAGAATTATACAGAACTGAAAAATATCATCAACTAACAAGATCTAATTAACATTTATAGAACACTGCACCTAACAACAGCATAATACACATTTTTTCAAGTGCTCACAGAGCACATACCAAGATAGAGTGTGTACAGGACCATAAAACAAACTTCAGCTAATTTCAAAGAATTGATATCCTATTCTGGGTTCTCTGCCCACAGTAGAAAAAAAAACTAGAAATCAATGTCAGAAAGATGAAATCCCCAAACGTTTGCAAAGTAAACAATATACTTCTAAATAATCTGTGGGAAAAAGAGGAAATCTTAAAAGAAATTAAAAAGATAAAGAACTGAATGAAAATGAATATACAATATATCAAAATTCACAAGACCAAGCTAAAGCTGTGCAAAGAGGGAAATTTATAGCTCTAAATGCACACATTAGAAAAGAGGAAAAGGCTCCAATTAATAATCTAAGATGCTATCTTAAGAACATAGAAATTGAAGTGCAAACTAAAACTGAAGTTATCAGATGGAAGGAAATAACGGACAAAAGAATAGAAATCAATGTAATTAAAAACATAAAAAACAATAGAGAAAAGCAATGAAATAACAATTGTTTTTTGAAAGCAATAATACAATTGATAAATCTAACAAGACTTACAGAGAAAAAAGAGAGAATACACAAATTACCAGTGTCAAGAATAAAAGAGGGATCTCTACAGACTGTAGACATGAAAATAATAAAAAGAAAATACTGCAAACAACTCTATGTATATAAACTTGACAAATTAGATGACCCAAATCCTCTAAAAACACAAATTACCATGACTCACCATTATGAAATAGATCATCTAAATTGCCTTATAACTGTTAAGGAATTAAATTTGTAATTTGAAAACTACCAAAAAAGAAATCTTCAAGTCCAGATGGTTTCATTACAGAAATCTACCAAATGTTTAAAAAGAAGTGAAACAAATTCTACATAATGTCTTTCAGAAAATAGAAGAAAGACTTCCCAGCTAATTTTTAGATGCTACAGCACTACCTTGATATCAAAACCAGGCAAAGACAGTATAAAAAATGAAAACTACTGACTAATATTCCTCATACATATACTTGTAAAAATCTTTGACAAAATATTAGCAAATAGAATCTGAAGATTGTTTTTTATCACATCTATGTTATGTTTATTCCAGGATTGAAAGGCTGGTTTCATGCTGGAAAATAGCTTTTTAGATATTTTTGTCAAACAAAATATGCAATTACCATATGACCCAGCATCTATATTTCCACTCATGTATCCCAGAGAAATAAAGACACATATTTACACAAAAATCTGTACATGAAAAATTTTTAAAGTTTTATTCATAATTGCCTAAATTGGAAAAAAACATATCTTTCAATGGGTGAATGCTTAATCAGACTATGATCTTCTACACTATGAAATACTATTTTAGAATAAAAAGGAGCAGACTAATGATACATGCAACAGCCTGGTTGATTCTTCCAAGAATTATGGTGAGTGAAAAAGATAATCCCAAAGAGTTACATACTTGATGATTCTATTTATATAACATTATTTAAATGACACAATTATAGAAATGGAGAGCACATTAATGTTTGCCACAGGTTAAGGAGAAAGTGGCTGTGAGAAGAAGGTGGGGGTGGCTATAAAAAGCAACAGTAGGCTTCCTTGTGGTGATGGAAATCTTCTGTGTCTTGACTGTATCACTGTCAATATGCTGGTTGTGATAGTGTATTATGGTTTTGCAAGCTGGTTTTTGAGGTGGAGGGGAGCTACGTAAAGTGTACGTTGGATCTCTGTATGATTTTTTACAATTGTATGTGCATCTACAAGTATCTTAAAATGTTATTTTGAAAAGAAAGCATAAATCTTAGTTAAGTCTGATTGGATTTTGTAATTTAAAAAAACCCTTAAATTATGCCTACTGTCATCTTCTGAGTAAAGAAAAATATAGAACCAAAAGAATACAAAGGATATACTGTGCTTGAGTACTGTGATTGGATGAGTGAGTGTCATAATTATTCACAACTACAAGAAATAAAGTTTGATTTGCAGTTTCCAGTGTTTAAGGATGTGAAATACTTTTATATACTTATGTGTATTAAACAGTATAAGAGAGCTTTTCATTTCTTTATACCTCTTAGGCATCTAGCATAGATATTAGCAGTAAAATAAAACAAGATTGTAGGCAATCACAATTAAGATATCTAAAAATAAGACTGGTTATTATAAGTTAGGATGAATTAAAATTGAGTAGTTTTTAACAGAATATATTTATTGATCTTAGTTTTTTAGAGGGATAGATCTTTTTCTTTTTAACATCTAACTGTGCTTTTAAATTAAAAATAGTAGCCATCTGTGTTTTGGCCTTGCAAAATGCTAAGGGACTTGAGTGTGAAAGCCTAGAATGGATTTACTACCTCATTTTCTACTGGCAGTAGTGAGAAGAGGAGGTAATAAAAATATACCTGCATAGCAGTTCTGGGGCATATGATTCTGAGGAAGAAACTGGCATATGGCACCTTTTGCTACATGCGAAAGATGTATAAATGGCAACATTTGTGCAATTAGACTGAGGGCTATGACAGAGTCACAGATATGTGTGCATATGTGTGTGTGCAAACCAAGAATCACCTTGTGATGTTCCAAATGCTTCAAAAAAATAGTGCAGGACCTATTCTTATGTCTGTTCTCAGGTTCTCCATGCGCTTGCTTATAGTCTTCATCCACACTAGCACAAGAGAGGAATAGTCAGAAACGTCACCAGAAGAAAATAAGAACCCTACCGATGTTTCTAGCATTCACTGCAGGGTAGGGAAAAGGCAGTGTTGGATTATTCTGTTGAAGGAAAATGTTCCCTCCACCACCAACCAGCACCACACATACAATATAATCACACATATACTTCTATGTAAAATATTGTGAAAAATTATAGAACAATGGCATGCAATAAATATTATTTTAAAATATGGTTATCTTTAACTGCCCAGTATTATTTGACTTTCCAGTCTTTTCATGACCTCTAGCTTAATTTCACAAAGGCCTCTTGAATTACAGATGCAAATTAAGAATTACCCATGGGTCTACTAAATCTTTGAAAGCTGTATTCGTCAGGTTTCAGCTGAAATAGTGCTGCATTAAAGCAATTCAAAACTCAGTGGTTCACCATGACAAGTATTTATTTCCTTCTCATGGGTGTGCAAGCAGGCTATAGTTCTGCTAGTTTTAGTTGGGATTAGATGAAGTCAGCTTCTGGCTGACATTTGGATTCAGGACTGTCTTCTTATTCTCTTTGAGCCAGTGATATCCAGGACATGATCTTCTCATGACTTGTGGCAGAAGCATGGGAAGCTAAACTAAACCACACAACATATGTAAAGCCTCTGTTTGAGTAGAGCTCCTTAACGTTGCAATTGTCAGAGCAGTCATGCGGGCAAGCCAAACATCAATGGGAAAGGGCATCAAATCAATATTTGAAGGTACTTCAAAGACTCATGGTTCTCATAATTCAAATATAGAGAGGAAGTGAATAATTGGATAAAATTAGCTAATATACTAAAGAAGCAAGAAAATAAGTAGGGAGAATTTGGTCATTCAGATATTCAAATTTATTCATCTGTTTATTTAGAATGTAAACTTATCAAGTTTAACATGTATACAAGATGTATACAAGTCATAAATTTGTAATTGAATGACTTTTTACATAGTTTGATAAGAGTTTCTATTATAAACAGATGACTAAATTGAAGAAAAACTTTACGGCATGTTAAAATGATTTCATAATTGTTTTTCTTTTGTGTTAGCACAGTGAATGCATTAATTATTATTGTTTTTAAATGTTGAACCAAGCTACCACTCAGGGAATAAATTGGTTGTATTTTTTAATAAATTATAAAATTCATTTTACTATTACTTGGAGTAGAGCTCATGTCTATGTTAATGAGAACATTATTTTTACATTTTTGTTTCTTGTCAAGTTCTTTTTAGGTTTTGACATCGAGTTCATTTTGGCTACATAAAATGAAATTAGGAGTGTTTATTTTTTTATACTCTTAAGTTTTTAGAAAATTGATGTTATTTCATTTTTAAAACTTTGAAAGAACTTGAAAGGAAGCCATATGGGCCTTAGGCTTTATTTGTAGGAACATTTTAAATACTATTATGATTTATTTAGTAAAATAGACTATTCAGGTATTTATTAGCTAAGTTTCTTCAGAGTTTACTTTTATTATCTTTTTAATATCTGTAGAATCTGCATTAATGTCCCAGTTTTCATTCTTGATATTTATGTGATTTCTCTTTTTCTTCATTACCCTTGTTGGAGGCTTATCAATTGTATTTCTCTTCTCAAAGACCCAACATTTATCACTATTTATTTCCCTATTGTACCTTTGTTTTCTTTTTCATTGATAGCTGCTGTTATTTTGTTATTTCTATTTATCAACTTTCTTTGAATGTGATTTTCTGGTATTCACTAAATTTTTAAAATGAGTACTTATATTGATTTCCAGGCCTTATTTCTTTTATATAAATTTTAATCTCTCATTTTTTTCTAAGCTGATTTAGCTGTATAAATCAAGGATTTTTTCATGTAATACTTCAGTTATTCAGTTATAATAATTTCTAATGCCATTCATGTTATCCACTTTAGCTTTTGTGTTATGGAGAAGTATAAGGCTTAAATGCTAAACATTTAAGGGTTTTCCAGACATCTTTTTGTTACAGATTTCTAGCTTAATTCTACTTTGATCAAAGAGTATCTTTGAGGATTTCTTTATGTTTAAGTACATGGTTATATTTGATAAATAGTCTATGTGCATGGATGTGTACTCTGGCCTTAGTTGGGTTCAGTATTATATATATGTAAATTTAGTTGAATTTTTAAATTGTGTTAATCAAATTTTCTAATCACCTACAGATTTTTTTTGTTTTTTAGTTTTATTAATTACTAAGAAATAAATGTTAATATCTTTCCCTATGACTTTAGATCTTCCTATTTATTTTTTAACTTCTGACTTTAAATTATCAAGAGCTTACAGATTTAGAATACCTTTCTGAAAGATTGATCCCTTATTATTTTGAAAATAATTTTTATATCTAATAATGTTTATGTCTCAATGTCTCCTGTGTCTAATATTAGCACAGCTGTACTAGCATTTATTTGGTTACTGTTTTTATGCAATACATTTTTGCATTGTAACTTTTTTGTGTTAAATTTATGCTGTGTCTCATATGCAATACAAAGTCGTATTTAATTTGAGAATTTAATCCATTCACATATAATTGGATGTATATTTGGAGTTAAATCTGTTATACTGTTTCCTCTTTGCTACTTCTATATTGTGTTGCTGTATTTTTCTTCTCCCACTTTTAGGATTAATCAATTATTCTTTAAAATTCTGTATTTCTTCTCTATTGACATTGTAGTTATGCATTCTTTTATAATTCTTTCAATGGTTATGCATTAGATTACAACATACATCCTTGACTTATTTAAACCTAAAGTAAATTGGAGCATTTACAACTTTACTGACAAAACAAGAACATTTACAACACAGGTCTATTTATTTGCCTACAACTTCTGTGCTTTGGGGGCACATATTCTAATTCTACATAAATTTTTAATCCCACGAAATTAATGTTATTGTTTAATATAGTCAACATTTACTTATATTTAACCATATATATATACCATTAAAAATCTGCATTCATTTTTTTTGTACTT
Organism: Kogia breviceps; assembly: GCF_026419965.1. Classification (NCBI taxonomy): domain Eukaryota; kingdom Metazoa; phylum Chordata; class Mammalia; order Artiodactyla; family Physeteridae; genus Kogia; species Kogia breviceps. The sequence continues at coordinate 90,196,182 of NC_081312.1, read as the reverse complement.
CCATTGGGCATCATTTATCTCCTCCCAGAAAAATTCAATTTGTGCCTTGAGTAAGTCTTTTAGTAAGATTCAGCAGGTGAGGGATTCTTTCAGTTTTTCTTTTGTCTCAATTAGCATCTTCATGTGGCCTCATTTTTGAAGAACATTGCCACTGCATATAGAATTCTAGTTTGGCAGTTGTTTTCATTCAGCACCTTAAAGACACTTTTTTAATTTTTCTGGTTTCCATCAGTTTTGTTTGAAAGTAAGCTGTGAGTTTCTTGTTACTCTGTGAAGGCAATGCACCTGTTTTTACTTTCTGGTTGCTTTTAATATTTTCTTCTGTCTTTAGTTTTAAGTAGTCTGACTCTGCTTTGTCTAGGTATGCTTTTCTTTGTACTTTTCTTTGTTATGATTCATTGAGCTACTCTAAGTGTCTTGTTTTTCTTCAGTTTTGGAAGATTTTTGGCCAGTGTTGTTTCAACTATTGTTTTTACCCCATTCATTCTTTCCTCTTCTTTTGGAACTCCTTTTTTTAAATTAAATTTAATTTTTTAAATAGATCTTTATTGGAGTATAATTGCTTCACAATACTGTGTTAGTTTCTGTTGCACAACAAAGTGAATCAGCCATATACCTGCACATGTCCCCATATCCCCTCCCTCTTGAGCCTCCCTCCCATCCTCCCTATCTCAACCCTCTAGGTCATCACAAAGCAGATGGCCAAGAGGCACATGAAAAGATACTCAACATCACTAATTATTGGAACTCCTTTTTTAGGTATTTTAGAGCTTCTCACATGGCTCCCAAGTCTGTTACCTTCTTTTGGTTAATTGGTCATACTCTTCTATCTCTGTGTTTCAGCCTGGATATAATCTGTTGAATCAATCAATTAACTCTTTCATCTGCTACATTTCATTGTTTTAAAACCTATATACTACATTCTCATCTTCAGTTATAGTAATTTAAGTTCTAAAATTCAGATTTGATAGTCTTGTTATGAGTCCTATGGCACAATTTTCTACCATGTAATTTGTTTCATTTGACATATTAATTATAAGTAAGCCCAAGTTGTAACTTTTAATATTTAGGCTACTTGAAGTTTATTTTTATGGTGTCCCAACCTCCCTTTGTTCCATGTTACTTGGTCACATGTTTCCAACAGCTGGTATGTGTGTGATATTTTATTAAGTGTTAGACTCTTAAAATTTTAGTGATAAAAGTTTATTTTTATGTTATTTGCTACGTTACTGAATGCTATTTATCAATTTAAGTGAGACATTGTTATTAGATTATTACTAATTTAAAAAATTATTACTATATTAGATTTCATCAAATATTTATTTCTCATTGAGATAGCTTGTAATTTTTATTTCATCTCTAGTGATTCACATTAATAAATTCTTATTTTTTAATGAGATATAAATTACATACTATAAAATTCAACCTTTTAAAGTATACAGTTGAGTGGTTTTCAGTATATTCACAATAATTTACAACCACCATCACTATTGAGTTCAAGAACATTTTTATCAGCTCAGAAAGCACATACCCCTTCACTCCCTGTGAGCTCCCCTCCCAACCTTCACTGTGACATCTACTTTCCATTTGTATGGATTTGCTTATTCTGGACATTTCAAGTAAATAGAATCATACAACAGTGGACTTCTGTGACTGGCTTCCTTCATTTAACATAATGTTTTCAAGATTCACCCATGTTGTATCAATACTTTATTCCTTTTTTAAAAAAATTCTTTTTCATATTCTTTTCCAGTATGGTTTATTACAGGATATTGAATATAGTTTCCTGTGCTATACAGTAGGACCTTGTAGTTTATCCATTCTATATATAATAGTTTGCATCTGCTAATCCCAAACTCCCAATCCATCCCTCCCCTACCTCCCCTCCCCTTTGGAAACCACAAATCTGTTCTCTTTGTGAGTCTGTTTCTGTTTTGTAGATAAGTTAATTCCTGTCATAGTTTATATTCCACATATAAGTGATATCATATGGCATTTGTCTCTCTTTCTGACTTACTTCACTTAGTATGTTATTCCTTTTATTTGCTGAATAATAGTTCATTCTGTGGATATACCATATTTTATTTGTTCATAAATTAGTTAAAGGACATTTGAGTTATTTCCACATTTTGACTATTATGAATAATATTGATATAATATTCATGTATAAGTGTAATTTTTTTAAAAAAATTAAGACTTTACTTTTTAAATGCAGTTTCTTTCACAGCAAAATTGAATTGAAGGTACAGATATTTCTCATATACTCGCTGCCCCCCATACATGCCTGACCTCCCCCATTATCAATATCACTCACTAGAATGGTACATTATTTACAAAGGATGAACCCATATTGACACATCATAATCATCCAAAGTCCATAGTTTCACTTAGGGTTCACTCTTGGTGTTGTACATTCTATGGGTTTGGACAAATGTATAATGACATCTCATGTATAAGTTTTTGTGTGGATATATATACATACATATATATATATATATTTCTCTTGGCTATGTACTGAGGAGTGAAATTGACGAGTCACATGTTAACGCTATGTTTAATTTTTGGAGATACTGCCAAACTTTTCCAAAGTGGCTGCATTATGTTATATTTTCAGCAGAAATGTGTGAGAGTTCTAATATTTTCACAATCTTATCAACTCTTGTTACTGCTTGTCTTTTTATTATAGCCATTCTAATGGGTGTGAGATAGTATCATGTTGTGGTTTTGAATTATATTTCCCTGATGATTGATGATGCTGAGAACCATTTCATGTGTTTATTGGCATTTGTTTATCTTTTATTACTATTCAAATCCTTAGAACATTTTTATTGAATAATTGGGTTATTTGTGGTTTATTGTTGAGTCATGAGAGTCCTTTGTACCTTTGTTCTAGACATAAGCCCCTTATCAGATTTATGACTTACAAATAATTTTTTTCATTCTGTGGGTTACATTTTCAATTTCTTGATAGTGTCCTTTGGAGCACAAAAGATTTTAATTTTGATAACATCCAGCTTATTTTTTTTTTCTTTTGGTTGCTTGTTCTTTGGCAGTACATCTAAGAAACAATTACTTATTCAAGGCCACAAATATTTACCATGATGTTTTATTCTACACATTTTATAGTTATAACTTGTATGTTTAGGTCTTTGATTCATTTTGATTTTAATTTTTGTATATAGTTTGAGGTAGGGATCCAATTTAATTCCTTTGCTTGTGGCATTCCTATTGTTCTATCATCATTTATTCAAAAGATCATTTTTCTGCATTGAATGATCTTGGCATGCTAGTAAAAAAGTCAAGTGACCGTGATGTCTAGGATTATTTCTGAACTCTAAATTCTGTTCTACTGACCTATATGTAAGTGTTTGGCCATTGCCACACATCCTCATTGCCATAACTTTTTGCAACGTTTGAAATCAGAAGTGAGAATTCTCCTACTGTTCTTTTTCAAGATTGTTCTGTCTATTCTGGGTCCCTTGAAATTTCACATAAATGTTAAAATAAGCTTGTCAATTTCTCTAAAGAAATGAGCTGTTATTCTGTGAGGGAGTGCATTGAAGTTGTAGACCAGTTTGGGAAGTATTGGTGCATTAATAGTATTAAGTCATTCTCATCCAACACAGGATGTCTTTTAACTTATTTAGGTCCTCTTTTAATTTCTTTCAATGATGTTTTGTAGTTTTCAGAACACAAATCTTACATTTCTTTTAAAAATTTATTCCTAAGTATTTTATTATTTTCAGTATATTTTAAATGGATTTTACATTAATTTCACTTTCAGACTAGTCATTACAAGTGTTTAAAAATACAATTGATTTTTGTATATTTATCTTGTATCCTACGATTTTAATGAACTCATTTATTAGCTCTATTAGTTTTTTACTAGATTCCTTAGGATTTTCTATATATAGGATTTGTGCTCCCTTGAAATACTTTTTTATTTCTACTAATGTCCATTCTTTTGTTCCTGATTTTAGTAATTATATTCTTTGCTCTTTTTTTCTTGGACAGTCTAGCTACAGCTTCACCATTTTTGTTGGCCTTTTCATAGAACTGTCTTTGGGGTTTGTATATTTTTCTCTAGTGCTTTTTTTCCCTATTCTCCATTTCAGTTGTTTCCACTCCAATCTTTATTATTTCTTTCCTTTTGCATACTATGGGCATAATTTGCTTCTCTACTTCTAATTTTTTAAGGTAGAAGATTATTTCTTATCTTTCTTTTTTTATTTTATTACTATAGGTGTTTACAGCTATAAATTTCCCTGTATGCTCTCATTCACTGCATCCCATAAGTGTAGTATGCTGTGTTTTTGTTTCATTAATCTCAAGGTATTTTTTCATTTCCCGTGTGATTTCTTATTAACTCATTGATCATTTAGCAGTGTGTGTTTAATTTTAATGTATTTGTAAATCACAAATTTCCTTCTGTTATTTATTTCTAATATCATTTGTTGTGGTTGGAGACTATATTTTGTATGATTTCAATCCTTATAAATTTACTAAGACTTGTTTTGTGGGCTAATATGTAGTCTATCCTAGAGAATGTTCCATGTGCACTTAAGAAGGATTTGTTTTCTGCTCCTATATGGAGTGTTCTATACATACCTGCTTGATTTAGTTGGTTTATAGTGTCGGTCATGTGTTTGTTTTTCCTTTTGGAGCTTCTGTGTAGTTGTTCTATCCATTATTGAGAGTGAACCATTGAATTGTTCACCTATCCCAGTTGATTTTTCTATTTTTCCTTTAATTCTGTGAGTTAATGTTTTATGTATTCTTTGGGCTCTATTTTAGGTGCATATTTGTTTATAATTGTTCTGTCTTCTTGATGAATTTACCCTTATTATTATTATAAATTAACAATTTATCATAATATTTTAGTAAAAATTTTTGTCCTAAAGTCAATTTTATCTGATATTGGTTTAGCCACTCCAGCTCTCTCTTGGTTACTGTTTGCATGGTATATCTTTATTCATACTTTTAGTTTCAAACTTTTTCTTTCAATTTATGTTGAAAGTAAACTTGTATTTTTTTAAATCCATTGTGCCATTGTTCATCTTTTATTGGGAGGCTTAATCCATTTATAGTTCATGTAATTACTGATAAGATAGGATTTATATCTGTCATTTTCCTGTTTTTTAATGTCGTACACATTTTTCTTCTATTCCTTCATTACTACTTTTGTGTTAAATAAGACATTTCTGGTGTACCATTTTTATTCCCTTGTCATTTTTATTCATTATTTTTGAGTTCTTTAACAAAACTGAAGAAAAACTACAATTTTTTTTTTGGAATTTGGAATTTACAAATAATATTTTGATGTATAGTAATCTGTCAGATTGGTAGCCACTCAAATTTAATAATATACAAAACGTTTTGTGAAATAACAGAAGATTTTTGTATTGGTCTCTACCCCTAGTTCCTGACTCAGAGCTTCTAAAATCCTTGTAATTTCCTAAGCAATAAGAACACTAGGAGCGTCTTTTCTTCTAATATTTGCTCTTTGACCCTGGTTCCTGACACTGAGTTCCTAAATTCCTTGGAATTTTCTGATTGATAAAAATGTCTTTCGTTCTGATGCAAAAGGCAACTCTGGGTGGGCTCCTCAGTGGCTCCTGTATAGGGGTCATCACCACAAAGTCAAAGCCATGCTTAGAAGCTTGGGATTTTTAGTCCATCACCCCATTCTCCAGAGAGAGGAGAGGGGCTGGAAATGGAGTTAATGATTGATCATGCCTTCATGATGAAGGCTGTATAAGAATCCCAAAATGTATGGGGTTCAGAGAGCTTCCAGGGTGGTGAACGTGGAGGTGGTGGGAAAATGGCATACCCACATAAGGCATAGTAACTCTGTCTCTTTCCACATATCTTGCTCTACAGATGTCTTTCATCTGGAGGTTCATCTGTATCCTTTAATATCTCCCTTTATATTAAACTGATAAAAACAGTAAGTGGTTTTCCTGGTTCTGTGAGCCATTCTAGTAAATTAATGGAACCTGACAAGGGGGTTGTGGGATCCTCTGATTTATAGCTATCTTTCAGAAGCATAGGTGACAAACAGGCCTTGGAATTGGCATCTGAAGGTGTAAGTTAGTCTTGTAGAACTGAGCCCTTACCCTATGGGATCTGATGCTATCTCTAAGTAGGTAACATCAGAATTGAGTTAAACTGTAGAACACACAACTGGTGTTGCAAAATTGCTTGGTGTGGATAAAACCCCCACATGCCTGCTGTTAGAAGTGTTGTGAGTATGATAGTGTGAGAATAAGAAGAAATATGCAGGAGGAGTTGTGTAGGTTTTCTTTACACCTTTGCTCTATGAGCTCCATTCCCTCCCAACTCCTTTGTGCTACTATTGTCATATAAACTAAATTCTTATCCATTGTATGTTACCAACACCAATTTATAATTATTGCTTTATGCAGTAATCTTTTAAGTTAAGTAGGAGAAAAGAGTTACAAACAAAAATACATTTATACTTTTTTAAAAAATTTACCTATATAGTTACCTTTACTGGTGCTCTTTATTTCTTCTTATTATCTAGTGACCTTTATTTCAGCCTGAAGGACACCCTTTAGTATTTATGGTAGAGCAGGTATGCTACTAATGAACTCTCTCAGTTTTTGTTTTTCTGGGAAAGTTTTGTTTCTCCTTTTTCTTTAAAGGACAGTTTTGCCTGGTGTAGAATTCTTGGTCAGCAGACTTTTTCTTTCAGTCTTTTGACTTTATTTTGCCATTGCCTTCTGACCATCATGGGTTCTGATGAGAAATTAGCTTATAATCTTATTGAGGATCAGTTGCATATGATTAATTGCTTCTCTGCCTATTTGCAAGATTCTCACTAGTTGACTATAAACTGCTTAGTCATGATGTGTCTAGGTTTGGGTTTCTTTGAGTTTATCCTACTTTGAGTTCATTGAGACTTTTGTCTCAATGCAGATTAATGTTTACATCAAATTTTGGACATATTCATTAACTATTTCTTCAATATTCATTTGTCCTCTTCCTCTCTCTCCTTCTAGAGTGTGGTATGCTTGATGGTGTTCTATGAGTCTCTGAAGCTCTATTGATTTTGTTTACTATTTTCTATTTGTTCCTTTGACTGGATAATAAATTAAACTATCTCCCAGTTAACTGATCCTTTCCTGTACCAGCTGAAGTCTCTTGTTGAGCTCCTCTAGTGAAATTTTCATTTCTGTCATTTCTGTTCCATCTATTTATTGATATCCTGTATTTAATGATGTATTATTCTAATATATTCCTCTGTTTATTAATATATGGTCTCCAGTATTTTTAACATATTTTGAAAAGCTTATTTAAAGCCTTTGTCAAATAATTCCAACTTCTGGGCTTCCTCAGGGACAGTTTTTGGCTTTTTTTTTTCCTGCACATGGGCCATATTTTCTTGTTTCTTTCCATGCCACATAGTTGTTTTTTTCTTTTTCTTTTTATTGAAAACAGGAAGCTGAAAATCACATTATTTTTCTTACCAGGGTTATTGTTTTTGCTTTTTGTTGTAGTTTGTTTGTTTAGTGACTTTTCTGAACTAATTCTGTAAAGTTTGTATTCTTTGTAATCTGTTGTTACTAAGGCTTCTGCTCAGTTAGCTTAGTGGTCAGATAATGATTGCATAGAGATTTCTTAGATACCTGGAACCAAGAATTCTGCCAATGTTTGTCAAGGGGCTCTATGTATGTATTAGTGAATGCCTTTAACACTCAGCCAGGGAGTTTAAAAGTCTGCCTTAGCCTGCACTTCCTGCTTGTGCAGATCATCAAGGATAGCTTGTAGTGAGAGTGTGGCATCTTTTCACATCTTTCCTGAACTAGTTCATAGCCCTGGGAATGCATAAAGCCCTACATGCATGGCATTCTAGATTATCAGAGATACATCAGAGGTTTTCCAAATCTCCTATTAACATCTTATGCTTCTTTCTTTAAAGCTTTTTTGTGAGCCTATTGTGTGCAATCTTTAGGACATTTTAAGTAAAGAAAGCCTTGCAAGTGAGATATTCCAAGGAAATAAAAGACCAGTCAAATAATAAAAATTCTCTGTGAATGGGGCTTTGAAAGAGCTCTAAACCTTTTCTTGCCGCCTCTAGTGATTACTAAGCTATTAATTTTTTACTGTGACTGGAGGCTGTTGGTTTTCAAAGATACTACAAAGCTTAAGGGGTAGGGAAGATGGGAATAGGGCAAATTAAATACTGTAAACTTGCTTATGGAGAGTCAGCTGTTTTTCTTGAATAAATGCTCCCGATTTTCTGCAAGTCTTTGGTTAATTTGGAGAATGCTGAAGTTTATTCTGATTTTTTTTTTTTTTTTTTTTTTTTTTTGCCAATGCCTTTATTGTTTTTGTGAAGTAGAGAATCTTTTTGAGGTTCTTGCTCCACCATTTTCATTGCTGTCACTTCTAATAAATTCTTAATATTATGCCATCACCAAATTCCTAGACTGATTTCAATGTATAGCCTATATGTATTGCTGCATTTAGGTTCTAAAATATTTCATTTAGAATTTATGGATTCTCTCTTACACTGTCCTTATCTGATACTGGCATCACAGTTTCTAATGTTAAGAGAATAATAACCAAATAATACTTTAAATTTAGGCATTGTCTTGTGTCAATATGCATTCAGCCTAGTTGTCTGTCTACAATCATGTGCAATTAAAATGGTTCTTCTGAACAATGATCTTTAGTTCTGTAACAACTAAGTCTTTATGAATACCTTTATTAAGGGACTGTTAGACTTCTGAATAATTTTTATTAGATGTTGACATAAATATTTTCCAGCTAATTTTACCACTCCATGTTCAAACATTTCACTTGATCAACATTTTACTGGGCTCAGTTAAGATTACTGTACCAGTATACATAAAGCTCATAAGCACCCATGGCTAAGCCTCTAAGAATACTTAAAAGTACTGAGTAGTACTTCATATTGAATATGTTTTCTAGATCTGAACATTTCAAACTCCAGTCTCAACCCTTTGAATTACCACAAAACCATCTTTTTGAAAAAATATATACCTTTATAATATGTGTACAATAAAATTATATAGTTTGACCTAACAATTTTATATCACATCATTTGAAAATACACTGGGGAAGCATATTAGTAAGATGGGGTGTCCCTGGTATTTATCCATTGATTCACAAATTAATTCATTCCTTTTTTTCCCTCCCTCAATAAAATATTCATTGTTGTCCATGTACCACATATTTCATGGGCCAATGATGATATAAGGATGAATAACACACACTGTCTTTCTATTCAAGGAATCCACATACTAGTGAGGAGACAGGTACATAAACAAAATCTTGTAATGCTTTGGAATAAGTGCCATACTTTGGGTAATTAAATAAGTTGATTTGCCCAGAGCAGTCCTAGATTATACTTGTTGTACTTATATAATTATTATTAGCAACATTTCTGAATTTAATAAAAGATACAATTTCAATGATAAAATATTCTACATATCTATAATATCCAAAATGTGATGAAAGCAAAATTGAGGGGAAGTTGGAAAAGTATAACCTTTATTTTCTAATTTTTTCCCTCTGTCTGTTTCTCTGTGTACTTACTAAATGTTGCTCCTCTTGCTACAACATCTTAGCCCAGGCTGATTCAGTAATTTCTTATTAACCAACTGTCTTTGGACTTTATTTTCTCTTCCTTGAAGGTCTGGGATTCATCAAAGTCAGGATTTAATAACACAGGCTCAGGCCAGACATACTGTGAGAACATGTTTCATTTGTTACTTGGCTCTGCCAATGCACATAAATCTATCCTGACTTAAGACTGCTTTGTATCAGAGGCAACCATCCACAAAGGAGTCTCAGATCATTCTAATAGGACCTCAGCTGAGATCATCAGATACATCTGCCAGTGGGTACTTGGTTCTCATCCAGACCTAGGTTCCTGAAATAAAATTCTCAACACCAAAATCTCTATGCTCATGGAAAGTTTAATATAACCCATAAAATATATTAACTTTTCTCTGTCTGTGTTTTTTTTTACTTTTAATTGCAGTAATTCAGAGAAAATTTAAAAAAAAAAACTTGTAAACTATTTTTTAATCTTTCAATAAAATCAGAAGATATCCTTAAAATTAAGGGACTGAATACGGCATTGTAAACCAGGACTCCTAGACTAAAATCTGTCAGAGGAAGCAGATAGTGACAATAATTTTAGGGGTTGGAACACCTCCCATTATATGCATGAAATATTTATGTTAATGCTTTGAATTATTTCTTGGATTAAGAATTACTGTTACTCACTTTGTGCATTTTATTTTTTTTATTATTCTAACTTGTGTATATTTGATTTTGACTAGGTAGTACATACACATGGTGGAAAATCCAAACATTACATAAAGGTATTTAGCACAGTCTTCAATTCATCTTTGATCCCAGCCAAGTAATTCTCTCTACTATAGGCAAACAATATTCTTTCTCTTAAATATTTTTCCAAAAATATGTTATGCATGTACAATCAAATACACACATACATAGTTTTGTAATTTTCTTATGGTTCCTTCAAACACTACTACGGTTTTATTTATTTAATTCTTATTTATATGTTTACGTGTAAATGTTTGCTTTATTTGGAATTTAATCTGGATAAAATTATTGTTTCCATGTAGATTTTTAACATAGTATATTAAATAATCCAAGTTTCTTCTTTTAATGTAGATACCTACTTTATCATATTCCCCTCTGGTTTTGTATCTCTTTCTACAATTTTTCATTCCATTCCTTTGATGCATCGCTACTTTATAAGAATAAAACCAACATTATTACTTAATATTTGTAATATGTTTATATATCTGCTTAAGCTAATTATTTCTCAATATTATTCCTTTTCTTGTGTTCTCATCTATTCTTGTTTGTTTCCATATGACCTTGGCATCACCTTGCATATGCTTTTGGCATTTTAATTGTGATTGTGTCAAATTTAAAGATTATCTTATGTAAAGCTTTTATTTTTATGAGGTTGAACCTTCCCATTGAAAAAACAATGTTGTGAGTTTCCATTAGTCTTACCTTCAGTCTCTCCGGAAAAATTTCAAGCTTAATCCACATAGGTCTTATATATATCTTAATGCATTTATTCCTAATATACTTCAACATTTTTTATTGATTGAAAATGGACATTTATTTTATTATATCTTTTAAACTGTTGCTGTCTTAATACATGACTTATAGATTTCTGTGCATTAGGTTAATATCTACTCATATTATGGAATTTCTTTTGTTATCAATTTTCAGTTATAGTTCCCCTTTTTTGATATAAAATTTTGGTGATTGAAAGTAAAGATAATTCCATACCATTCTCTTTTCCTGGGTTTGTAATTGCAATGATAGTACTCTAAGTACAATGCTAAGTAATAGTAGGGACAATGGACATCTTACCTTGCTTCTGAATTTTGGGGGAATGTTTTCAGTGTTTCCCCATTATGCATATGCTGTCTTTGGAGTTAACATAATCCATGTTAATTATCATGGATTCATGATTATGAATAATCATGTTAATTAAAATCATCCTGTTTTATTAAGATTTTTGAAATCAAGAATGGATAATTAATATTACTGATTTCTCTTAATGATCTATGGGAATTTTCCTGTTTGAACTATTAATACGTTTAATTATGTAAGTAGATTTCCTTTTTCTTTCTAACCATTTTTGTACTTCTAGAAAAAAAATCCCAATTGGTTTTGTATTTGTTTCTTGTTTTTGTTTTTTTATTGTGCTGGTTTCTGTTTGTTAATAATTTACTTAGAATTTATTACCAATTGTCATGTGGTATTTGTCTACATTATTTTATCTTGCAATATTTGTTGCTATTGCTGTTTTTTTGTTTTTGTTTTTGTTTTGTGGTACACAGGCCTCTCACTGTTGTAGCCTCTCCTATTGTGGAGCACAGGCTCCGGGCACGCAGGCTCAGTGGCCATGGCTCACGGGCTGAGCCTCTCTGTGGCATGTGGGATCTTTCCAGACTGGGGCATGAACCCATCTCCCCTGCATCGGCAGGCGGACTCGCAACCACTGCGGCACGAGGGAAGCCCATTGCTGTTGTTTTTAAATTATCCTCACTTCACATAAAGAGTCTAGAAGCTTTCTCTTTCTGTGCTTTGGAAATTAAAATGGCATTAACTTATCTGGTCTTAAAAGATATTGTATATCTCTTCTTTTTTTTTTTTAAACATCTTTATTGGAGTATAATTGCTTTACAATGGTGTGTTAGTTTCTGCTTGATAACAAAGTGAATCAGTTATATATATACATATATTCCCATATCTCTTCCGTCTTGTGTCTCCCTCACTCCCACCATCCCTATCCCACCCCTCTAGGTGGTCACAAACCACCGAGCAGATCTCCCTGTACTATGCGGCTACTTCCCACTAGCTATCTATTTTATGTTTGGTAGTGTATATATGTCTATGCCACTCTCTCACTTTGTCACATCTTACCCTTCCCCCTCCCCATATCCTCAATTCATTCTCTACTAGGTCTGTGTCTTTATTCCCATCTTACCCCTAGGATCTTCACCTTTTTTTTTTTTTTTCTTAGAGTCCATATATATGAGTTAGCATATGGTATTTGTTTTTCTCTTTCTGACTTACTTCACTCTGTATGACAGACTCTAGGTCCAACCACCTCACTACAAATATCTCAATTGCGTTTCTTCTTATGGCTGAGTAATATTCCATTGTATATATGTGCCACATCTTCTTTATCCATTCATCTGATGATGGACACTTAGGTTGGTTCCATGTCCTGGCTATTGTAAATACAGCTGCAATGAACATTGTGGTGCATGACTCTTTTTGAATTATGGTTTTCTCAGGGTATAAGCCCAGTAGTGGGATTGCTGGGTCGTATGGTAGTTCTATTTTTAGTTTTTTAAGGAATCTCCATACTGTTCTCCGTAGTGGCTGTATCAATTTACATTCCTACCAAAAGTGCAAGAGGGTTCCGTTTTCTCCACACCCTCTCCAGCATTTATTGTTTCTAGAGTTTTTGATGATGGCTGATCTGACCAGTGTGAGATGACATCTCATTGTAGTTTTGATTTGCATTTCTCTAATGATTAATGACGTTGAGCATTCTTTCATGTGTTTGTTGGCAATCTGTATATCTTCTTTGGAGAAATGTCTATTTAGGTCTTCTGCCCATTTTTGGATTGGGTTGTTTGTTTTTTTGTTATTGAGCTGCATGAGCTGCTTGTAAATCTTGGAGATTAATCCTTTGTTAGTTGCTTCATTTGCAAATATTTTCTCCCTTTCTGAGGTTGTCTTTTCGTCTTATTTATGGTTTCCTTTGCTGTGCAAAAGCTTTTAAGTTTCATTAGGTCCCATTTGTTTATTTTTCTTATTATTTCCATTTCTATAGGAGGTGGGTCAAAAAGGATCTTGCTGTGATTTATGTCATAGAGTGTTCTGCCTATGTTTTCCTCTAAGAGTTTGATAGTGTCTGGCCTTACATTTAGGTCTTTAATCGATTTTGAGTTTATTTTTGTGTTTGGTGTTAGGGAGTGTTCTAATTTTATACTTTTACATGTAGCTGTCCAGTTTTCCCAGCACCACTTATTGAAGAGGCTGTCTTTTCTCCACTGTATATTCTTGTCTCCTTTATCAAAGATAAGGTGACCATATGTGTGTGGGTTTATCTCTGGGCTTTCTATCCTGTTCCATTGATCTATATTTCTGTTTTTGTGCCAGTACCATACTGTCTTGATTACTGTAGGTTTGTAGTATAGTCTGAAGTCAGGGAGCCTCATTCCTCCAGTTCCATTTTTCGTTTTCAAGACTGCTTTGGCTATTTGGGGTCTTTTGTGTTTCCATACATATGTGAAATTTTTTGTTCTTGTTCTGTGAAAATTGCCAGTGGTATTTTGATAGGGATTGCATTGAATCTGTAGATTGCTTTGTGTAGTAGAGTCATTTTCACAATGTTGATTGTTTCAATCCAAGAACATGGTATATCTCTCCATCTATTTGTATCATCTTTAATTTCTTTCATCAGTGTCTTATAATTTTCTGCATACAAGTCTTTTGTCTCCTTAGGTAGGTTTATTCCCAGATATTTTATTCTTTTTGTTGCAATGGTATATGGGAGTGTTTTCTTAATTTCACTTTCAGATAGATCTCTTCTTAAAACTGCCTTAGCCTCATGCTTTTGGGGGAGTAGCTGTTTGACACACTTTTCTTTTTTATGATTGTCTTTTCTGACTTTCTGTTTCTTTAGAGTAAGTTTTGATAGATATAAATATTTCTCCAAAGCCACATAACTTTGATTATAAATTCTATCAAATATTTGAGGATGAAAAATAACAGTAATAGACCATCTCAGAAAATAGGAATGGTGTGAACACTTCCCAACTTATTTTATATAGACATACAAATTATGTGCATTTAGGTCATCTGTTTTCATAGGTTTTTAAAAAATATCCATTTGTTCTGTTATAGACTGACATTAGTGAATTTAAATATTTTGCTTATTTATTTTTTGCTTATCACTTAATTTTAACACCTATACGTTTATACTTTATGACTGCTGATGCTCTGTTATTTGGTAACCATGTCTGCTACTTCTTCATCATAAATTTTACCCTTAAATTGTTGCAAGTGCCTTTCTATGATTATTTAATGGCTTTCAAATGAATGTATCTTTATCTGATATGAAGGGCATACCCACTGTTCCTTTTTGTTTGCATTTTACTAACATTTCTTTGCAAATCCTTTTGTTTACTTTCCCAAATCACTTTGCTTTAGATTGTGTCTTAAAAAATGATGCAAACAGTATTTTTTATTTGTAAGGTAATGCAAATGCCTTTTTCTTTTACTAAGTGAATATAAGCCATTTCCTTTTATTGACATAGCATATGTGTTTAAGTTATCTTAAATTATTTTCAGATAGCTGTTGATAGCTTGTAAAAATATAATTTGGCTCTTTCTCTGTTTTGTTTTTTAACATATATTTCCTTTGATATATTTATTTTTGCCATAGTGTTTTTTTTTAAACTATAATGTTATATAATCCCCTACAGGGTCTATTTCTTTAGCAATATTTATTAATTATCTATGATACCACATACATTGTTTGCACCTCTAGATCCACTTTCCATATTTTTACTTGCTCTTTGGTCCAGAGTCTGACCCTATGGATTATATCAGTAAATTCCATGACCTCTGTCTTCTGGTTGAGCTCAGCCAATGATGAACCCTGGCAAGAAATAGGATGGAGGAAGGAGAGAATGACTGTGTCCCTTGACCTACCATCACTGTCCCTCTTAAGGTGACTGATTCTAAATAATACTCTGTACTGCTTCCCTCATTCTTTCTGGGCTAGGGATAGAAACCCTGGTTCTTACTCTATTCCTTGTTATTTCATTAAACCCACACTTTGTAAATTATTCCTTTGCAAATAAACCTACCTCAAACTTTCCTATTTTCAGTATGCCATCTCTTTGCATCTGGGCCCCTTGACTGATATGCCTATTATAAGCAATGGTAAAATTAGCATAATTACTTTTCTCTTCTTTCCCTCACTCTACCCCAATGCCAGAATTTAGCTAGTTATGATTTTTTTCTCAGTGTCTATCATTGTGCTATTAACTATGCTTACAGTTCTGTTACTTGAATACTCACCTGTAACTTAACTTATAAACTCTGATTCCTGGTATAGAAAATGAAAAACTGCACGTTTATGCTACCACTCACTTTTCACACACCTTCCACCCCAAATGTTTGTTAGTTGTGTTTTCTGCATAGTCAGGGCATGTTTACATACTGTTTTAATAAACTAATCACTATATTTTATTATCTTGCTGTTCTATTAAATACATTTAATGCTTACTGCCAGATGTTTTACCCTAGTTTTATGATTATCTTTTGGTTGGGTGGAGTTCCACCTCCAGTACTCTTCTTAAATTACTGCTTAGAAAGTTTGCCAGATAAAATTAAAAATGTCTAGTTAAACTATGAACTTCAGATAAACAACAATTTTTTTTTTTTTTTTTTTTTTTTTTTTTTTTTTTTTTTTTTTTAGTGGAAGTATGTCCCAAGACATTTAGTGTATGTCCCAAGACATTTTTATTGCTAAATCTGGCAACTTTATGTCTGGCATATAGCTACTGAGTAACATTTTTAGTAAGTGTTAGCTATTTGTATAATTTGGAATCTGTGAAAATTATAAGCCTATATTTTGACTGCAGTTATTCACGTTCAGTTTTTTCTGGAACACAGGATGTACTTTCAACATATTATATGACATTATTTTTTTAATATTGTTTTCTTAAATTATATTCCTGTAGAGGAGTAGATTACAGATGGCTATAGATCCTTTGCCACACCTCACCATAACTGAGTGATGGGAGTATCATCTTTCCCTTTAAATCTGGGCTGGCTCTGTGTCTGTTTTTGACTAACAGAATGTGATGGGACTGATGCTGTAGAACTTCTGCTTTTACCCATCTTAGAAATGGTGAAAGTCATTTCTAAGCCAGCCACCAGAAATAGGTCAGACTACCTTGGGATGCAGCCTGAATTATCCATGTAGAAAGATAGGCCAAGAGTAAGAGTCAAATGTATTTGGAACTTCTAATTCAGCTAAGACATTAGTCAACTTCAGTTGAGAGGACAGAGAGCTAAAGAACTGTCCAGCACATTCCCTTCTCTACCATGAATCTAAGAAAATAAAATAGTTACTGTTTTAAACCACTATATTTTGGGGTAGTTTGTTATATAACAATGAAATTATTATCTTGGATTCTTTTAAAAATTTGGGAACTGGTTTTAGAAATGTATCATCTTTTTTCTCTATTCTATATCCATTATTTTCCATTTAATTATTTTAAGCCTTTCTTTATGTTGTTTTATTTTGTTTATATTATTTTTCAAAATTTCTATAATTTATGATAATTGATGTTTTTAGATTGTCTCTTTCTTCTTGCAGTCCTTGCAGATTTACCTTAATTTTTTTTTTTTTTTTTTTTTTTTTTTTTGCAGTACGTGGGCCTCTCACTGCTCTCACTGTTGTGGCCTTTCCCGTTGTGGAGCACAGGCTCCGGATGCGCAGGCTCAGTGGCCATGGGCTCGCGGACCCACTGCTCTGTGGCATGTGGGATCTTCCCAGACTGGGGCACAAACCCGTGTCCCCTGCATCGGCAGGCAGACTCTCAACCACTGCCCCACCAGGGAAGCCCAACCTTAATTTCTATAATGGTTTTATTTTGTATTTGTCTTATATTTCTATCCTGACCATTGAATTTTCACTATTAAGCTCTGCTTGCTGTTGGCAGTCACTTCCCTGAACTTATGCACTTCATGAGCTTGTGCTTTGTTTCAGAGAAGCATTGGTTTTGTTGATTTTTTTTTTTTTAACTTGGGATGAAATTTGGCCACAGTTTTCATCTTCTTATAGACTTTCCTCCTTTTCTTGTAGTACAGTTGTGCACATTTTCTGCTATTTCCTTTTTGATTAATCATTTAAATCACAGGTGAGTGTTTTTTCCCTTATATCAGGTATTTCCAAAATGTTTGTTCAAAGGAAGGGTAGCTTACTGGAATTTTCTTTATTTCCAAGAGTTTTGTGTATGAGATTATTTGGTCTTTACTTTTTGTCACCTAAAGGTTATGGGTAGTTTGGGGATATTTCTCAATGCAATGTCTTCCTTCTCCCTTGAAGCCACTGAGGCAGACAACTCCATGAAAACATGGCTAGTCTATCTGACTTTTACTTAGCCCTATTTTCTGTGTTTCTCAGAGTTTAATCATCCAGGAAAATTTCCAATTGCAGCATATGTGCCCTTTTTCTGCTCTTAGAAAGAGAAATTTTATGGTTTATGCCTTAGAATGTGCCTTTCAGCTGTGAGAAGTATAAGTTGCTTATCAGTTTGTTATCATTAGCTTCAGTGTTTGCTCTTCTTGTTCTCCCAAAAACACGTCTGCCTGTTTCTATTGCATGTGGCAGAACTTCCTCCTCTATGAGGCTTTGAGTTTTTTATCTGTGTCCCTTACACATAGCTAATGGAGTGTGTAATTTTAATTTAAAAACAATTCTTCTTATTACCCTTGGATAATTCCAAAAAGAGAAGAAGAGACTGTCAAGTGTTTTATCATTATTTTCAAATGGGAACCTCCATAGAAACTTTAAAGGTTGTCATATCATATTTGTTTTTATTTAGTGATATATACAAGATGTAAAGGTGGACATAAAGTGTAAAGTAGATGATAAAGTTAACACTGTTTATCAAACATCAGCGTGAGAAAGACAAGAAAGTGACTAGGACGGAAGTTTGATATAGCTCCTCCATTAACAGATCCCTCTCCATCCTCCCACTGCTTTTCTTCATTGGTATACCATATACGTCATGTTTCAAGACAATATTTTTGAAATTTTGCCTATTTCTTTCACTTTGTATGAGTGAATATATAGGACATACTCTTCTGTGGCTTGTATTTGTTATGCTTTGTTATACCTCTGAGAATCACCCATGATGACATGTACATCTGTGGATCATTCTTTTTATTGCTGCATTGTATTTCTTTGTGAATGCACAGCAATGTACCTGTTATACTATTGATAGACATTGGATTATTTCTCCTTTTAGCTATTAAGAATAGTGCAGAAAAAAAAAGTATAGTGCAGATATGAACATATTTCCTGTAGCACATAAACATATTTGTTCAAGGAATATACATAAGTATGGAATTTTTAAATGAAGATTAAGCTCATCTTCATATTTATAAGGTAATTCAAAATAATTTTCTACAGATATTACACCAATTTATATTATTATAGAGAGTGAATGAGAGATCATATTGTCCTACAACTTGAGGAGTCTTATCCTTATCCACATTTGTTTACTTGTTGCCAATATATTGAGTATCATTGTGATTTTAATTCACATTTACCTGATACTTAATGAGGTTGATCATTGCTTTTATATATATATATATATATATATATATATATATATATATATATATATACACATATATATATAAAACCATATTTTTCTTCTTTAAAATACATTTTGTGGTGTGTGTGTATCTGTTTTTTTTTTCTTTTGATTTTTTAAAACATCTTTATTAGAGCATAATTGCTTTACAATGGTGTGTCAGTTTCTGCTTTATAACAAAGTAAATCAGTTATACATATACATACGTCCCCATATCTCTTCACTCTTGCATCTCCCTTCCTCCCAACCTCCCAATCCCACTCCTCTAGGTGATCACAAACCACCGAGCTGATCTCCCTGTGCTATGCGACTGCTTCCCACTAGCTATCTATTTTACGTTTCGTAGTGTATATACATACATATATATATATATATATATATGTATATACATATATATATATACATATATATATATATATATATATATATATATATATATATATATATCCTTGACACTCTCTCACTTTGTCCCAGCTTAAACTTGCCCCGCCCCGTATCCTCAACTCCTTTCTCTAGTAGGTCTGCATCTTTATGCCCGTCTGGCCCCTAGGTTTTTCAGACCATTTTCTTTTTTTAATTTTTTTTTTTAGATTCCATATATATGTGTTAGCATACAGTATTTCTTTTCCCTTTCTGATTTCACTCTGTATGACAATCTCTAGGTTCATCCACCTCACTACAAATAACTCAGTTTCAGTCCTTTTTATGGCAGAGTAATATTCCATTGTATATATGTACTACATCTTCTTTCTCTATTCATCTGTTGATGGACACTTAGGTTGGCTCCATGTCCTGGCTATTGTAAACAGAGCTGCAATGAACATTGTGGTACATGCATCTTTTTGAATTATGGTTTTCTCAGGGTATATGCCCAGGACTGGGATGGCTGGGTTGTATGGTAGTTCTATTTTTAGTTTTTTAAGGAACCTCCATACTGTTCTCCATAGTAGCTGTATCAATTTACATTCCCACCAACAGTGCAAAAGGTTTCCCTTTTCTCCATACCCTCTCCAGCATTTATTATTTGTAGATATTTTGAGGATGGCCATTCTGACTGGTGTGAGATGATATCTCACTGTAGTTTTGATTTGCATTTCTCTAATGATTAATGATGTTGAGCATTCTTTCATGTGTTTGTTGGCTATCTGTATATCTTCTTTGGAGAAATGTCTATTTAGGTGTTCTGCCCATTTTGGATTGGGTTGTTTGTTTTTTTGATATTGAGCAGCATGAGTTGCTTGTATGTTTTGGTGATTAATCCTTTGTAAGTTGCTTCATTTGCAATATTTTCTCCCATTCTGAGGGTTGTCTTTTCGTCTTGTTTATATTTTCTTTGCTGTGCAAAAGCTTTTAAGTTTCATTAGTTCCCATTTGTTTATTTTTGTTTTTATTTCCATTTCTCTAGGAGGTGGGTCAAAAAGGATCTCGCTGTGATTTATGTCATAAAGTGTTCTGCCTATATTTTCCTCTAAGAGTTTGATAGTGTCTGACCTTACATTTAGGTCTTTAATCCATTTTGAGTTTACTTTTGTGTATGGTGTCAGGGACTGTTCTAATTTTATTCTTTTACATGTAGCTATCCAGTTTTCCCAGCACCACTATTGAAGAGGCTGTCTTTTCTCCACTGTATATTCTTGCCTCCTTTATCAAATATAAGGTGAGGATATGTGCATAGGTTTATCTCTGGGCTTTCTATCCTGTTCCATTGATCTATATTTCTGTTTTTATGCCAGTACCATACTGTCTTGATTACTGTAGCTTTGTAGTATAGTCTGAAGTCAAGGAGCCTGATTCCTTCAGCTCCGTTTTCTTTCTCAAGATTGCTTTGGCTATTTGGCATCTTTTGTGTTTCCATACAAATTGTGAAATTTTTTGTTCTAGTTCTGTGAAAAATGCCAGTGGTAGTTTGACAGAGATTGCATTGAATCTGTAGATTGCTCTGGGTAGTAGAATCATTTTCACAATGTTGATTATTCCAATCCAAGAACATGGTATATCTCTCCATCTATTTGAATCATCTTTAATTTCTTTCATCAGTGTCTTATAATTTTCTGCATACAGCTCTTTTGTCTCCTTAGGTAGGTTTATTCCTAGATATTTTATTCTTTTTGTTGCAGTGGTAAATGGGAGTGTTTTCTTAATTTCACTTTCAGATTTTTCATCATTAGTGTATAGGAATGCAAGAGATTACTGTGCATTAATTTTGTTTCCTGCTACTTTACCAAATTCATTGATTAGCTCTAGTAGTTTTTTGGTAGCATCTTTAGGATTCTCTATGTATAGTATCATGTCATCTGCAAACAGTGACAGCTTTATTCTTCTTTTCTGATTTGGATTCCTTTTATTTCTTTTACTTCTCTTATTGCTGTGGCTAAAACTTCCAAAACTATGTTGAATAATAATGGTGAGAGTGGGCAACCTTGTCTTCTTTCTGACCTTAGTGGAAATGGTTTCAGTTTTTCACCATTGAGGGTGATGTTGACTATGGGTTTGTCATATATGGCCTTTATTATGTTGAGGAAAGTTCCCTCTATGCCTACTTTCTGGAGGCTTTTTATCATAAATTGGTCCTGAATTTTGTTGAAAGCTTTCTCTGCATCTGTTGAGATGATCCTATGGTTTTTCTCCTTCAATTTATTAATATGGTGTATCACGTTCATTGATTTGTGTATATTGAAGAATCCTGCATTCCTGGGATAAACCAAACTTGATAGTAATGTATGATCCTTTTAATTTGCTG
Source organism: Kogia breviceps (assembly GCF_026419965.1). Classification (NCBI taxonomy): domain Eukaryota; kingdom Metazoa; phylum Chordata; class Mammalia; order Artiodactyla; family Physeteridae; genus Kogia; species Kogia breviceps. The sequence continues at coordinate 90,174,474 of NC_081312.1, read as the reverse complement.
TTGGATTCTGTTTGCTAGTATTTTGTTGAGGATTTTTGCATCTATGTTCATCAGTAATATTGGCCTGTAATTTTCTTTCTTTGTCACATCTTTGTCTTGTTTTGGTATCAGAGTGATGGTGGCCTCGTAGAATGAGTTTGGGAGTGTTCATCCCTCTGCTATCTTTTGCAAGAGTTTGAGAAGGATAGGTGTTAGCTCTTCTCTAAATGTTTGATGGAATTTGCCTGTGAAGCCATCTGGGCTTTTGTTTTTTGGAAGATTTTTAGTCACAGTTTCAATTTCAGTGCTTGTGATTGGTCTTTTCATATTTTCTATTTTTTCCTGGTTCAGTCTTGGAATTATGCATTTCTAAGAATTTGTCCATTTCTTCCAGGTTGTCCATTTTATTGGCATAGAGTTGCTTGTAGTAATCTCTGATGATTCTTTGTGTTTCTGCACTGTCAGTTGTTATGTCTCCTTTTTCATTTCTAATTCTATTGATTTGAATCTTCTCCCTTTTTTTCTTGATAAGTCTGGCTAATGGTTTATCAATTTTATTTATCTTCTCAAAGAACCAGCTTTTAGTTTTATTGATCTTTGCTATTGTTTCCTTCACTTCTTTTTCATTTATTTCTGATCTGATCTTTATGATTTCTTTCCTTCCACTAACTTGGGGTTTTTTGTTCTCTCTCTAATTGCTTTAGTTGTAAGATTAGGTTGTTTATTTGATATGTTTCTTGTTTCTGAGGTAGAACTGTACTGCTCTAAACGTCCCTCTTAGAACTGCTTTTGTTGCATACCATAGGTTTTGGGTCATTGTGTTTTCATTCTCATGTGTTTCTAGGTAGTTTTTGATTTCCTCTTTGATTTCTTCAGTGATCTCTTGGTTATTAAGTAGTATATTGTTTAGCCTCCATGTATTTGTATTTTTTACAGATGTTTTCCTATAATTAATTTGTAGTCTCATAGTGTTGTGGTCAGAAAAGATACTTGATATGGTTTCAATTTTCTTAAGTTTACCAAGGCTTGATTTGTGACCCAAGATATGATCTATCCTGGAGAATATTCCATGAGCAATTGTGAAGAAAGTGTATTCTGTTGTTTTTGGATGGAATGTCCTATAAATATCAAGTAAGTCCATCTTATTTAATGTATCATTTAAAGCTTGTGTTTCCTTTTTTTTTTTCATTTTTGTTGATCTGTCCATTGGTGAAAGTGGGGTATTAAAGTCTGCTAATATGATAGTGTTACTGTTAATTTCCCCTTTTATGGCTGTTAGCATTTGCCTTATGTATTGAGGTGCTCCTATGTTGGGTGCATAAATATTTACACTTGTTATATCTTTATCTTCGATTGATTCCTTGATCATTATGTAGTGTCCTTCTTTGTCTCTTGTAACATTCTTTATTTTAAAGTCTATTTTGTCTGATATGAGAATTGCTATTCCAGCTTTCTTTTGATTTCCATTTGCATGGAATATATTTTTCCATCCCCTCACTTTCAGTCGGTATGTGTCCCTACATCTGAAGTGGGTCTCTTGTAAACAGCATATATACACGTCTAGTTTTTGTATCCATTCACCCAGTCTATGTCTTTTGGTTGGAGCATTTAATCCATTTATATTTAAGGTAGTTATCTATATGTATGTTTCTTTTACCATTTTCTTAATTGTTTTGGGTTTATTATTGTAGGTATTTTCCTTCTCTTGTGTTTCCTGCCTAGAGAAGTTCCTTTAGTATTTGTTGTAAGGCTGGTTTGGTGTTGCTGAATTCTCTTAGCTTTTGCTTGTCTGTAAATCTTTTAATTTCTCCATCAAATCTGAATGAGATCCTTGTTGGGTAGAGTAAGCTTGGTTGTAGGTTTTTCTCTTTCATCACTTTAAATGTGTCCTGCCCCTCCCTTCTGGCTTGCAGAGTTTCTGCTGAAAGGTCAGCTGTTAACCTTATGGTAATTCCCTTGTGTGTTACTTGTTGTTTTTCCCTTGCTGCTTTTAATATTTGTTCTTTGTATTTAATTTTTGATAGTTTGATTAATATGTGTTTTGGCATGTTTCTCCTTGTATTTATCCTGTATGGGACTCTCTGTGCTTCATGGACTTGATTAACTATTTCCTTTCCCATATTAGGGAAGTGTTCAACTGTAATCTCTTCAAATATTTTCTCAGTCACTTTCTTTTTCTCTTCTTCTGCGACCCCTATAATTCGAATGTTGGTGCATTTAATGTTGGCCCAGAGGTCTCTGAGACTGTCCTCTATTCTTTTCATTCTTTTTTCTTTACTGTGCTCTGCATTAGTTATTTCCAGTATTTTATCTTCCAGGTCACTTATCCATTCTTCTGCCTCAGTTATTCTTCTATTTATCCTTTCTAGAGTATTTTATATTTCATTTATTTTGTTGTTCATCACTGTTTGTTTGTTCTTTACTTCTTCTAGGTCATTGTTAAACGTTTCTTGTATTTTCTCCATTCTATTTCCAAGATTTTGGATCATCTTTAGTATCATGATTCTGAATTCTTTTTCAGGTAAACTGCCTATTTCCTCTTCATTTGTTAGGTCTGGTGGGTTTTTGCCTTGCTTTTTCATCTGCTGTGTGTTTCTCTGTGTTCTCATTTTTCTTATCTTATTGTGTTTGGGGTCTCCTTTTCACAGGCTGCAGGTTCATAGTTTCCAATTTTTTTGGTGTCTGTCCTCAGTGGCTAAGGTTGGTTCAATGGGTTGTGTAGGCTTCCTGGTTGAGGGGACTAGTGCCTGTGTTCTGGTGGATGAGGCTGGATCTTGTTTTTCTGGTGGTCCGGTCCATGTATGGTGGTGTGTTTTGGGTTGTCTGTAGCCTTATTATGATTTTAGTCAGTCTTTGTGTTAATGTATGGGATTGTGTTCCTGTCTTGCTAGTTGTTTGGCATAGGGTGTCCTGCACTGTAGCTTGCTGGTCGTTGAGTGGAGCTGCATCTTGGCATTGAGATGGAGATCTCTGGGAGACTTTCACCATTTGATATTATGTGGAGCTGGGAGGTCTCTTTTAGATGGTGTTCTGAACTTGCCTCTCTTGCCTCAGTGGCACAGCCCTGACGCCTGGCTGGAGCACCAGGAGCCTGTCCTGCACATGGCTCAGAATAAGAGGGAGAAAAACAAAAAGAAAGAATAATAGAAGAAGATAAAATAAAATAAAGTAAAATAAAATAAAGTTATAAAAATAAAAATTATTTCAAAAAAAATTTTAAGTAATAAAGAAAAAGGGACAGACGAAACCTTAGAACAAATGGTAAAAACAAAGCTATACAGACAAGATCACACACAGAAGCATACATATACACACAAAAAGAGAAAATGGGAAAAATATGTGTATATATAATTGTTCCCAAAGTCTGCCTCCTCAATTTGGGATGACTCGTTGTCTATTCAGGTATTTCACAGATGCAGGGTACATCAAGTTGATTGTGGAGATTTAATCCGTTGTTATTGAGGCTGCCGGGAGAAATTTCCATTTCTTTTCTTTGTTTGAACAGCTTCTGGGGTTCAGCTTTGGATGTGGACCTGCCTCTGTGTGTAGGTTGCCTGAGGGCATCTGTTCTTCACTCAGACAGGACGGGGTTAAAGGAGCAGTTGGTTCGGGGGCTCTGGCTCACTCAGGCCAGGGGGAGGGAGGGGTGCAGATGCGGGGCGAGCCTGTGGCAGAGGCTGGCATGACGTTGCACCAGCCTGATGCGCACCATGTGTTCTCACGGGGAAGTTGTCCCTGGATCACGGGACCCTGGTAGTGGTGGGCTACACAGACTCCCAGGAGGGGAGGTGTGGATAGTGTCCTGTGCTTGTACACAGGCTTCTTGGTGGCTTCAGCAGCAGCCTTAGCATGTCATGCCCGTCTGTGGGGTCCGGACTGATAGCCATGGTTTGCACCTGTCTCTGGAACTCCTTTAACTGGCACTCTTAATCCCCTCTCCTTGCGCACCAGGAAAGAAAGAGGCAAGAAAAAGTCTCTTGTCTCTTCAGCAGCTCCAGACTTTTTCCTGGACTCACTCCTGGCTAGCTGTGGCGCACTAGCCCCCTCCAGGCTCTGTTCATGCAGCCAACCCCAGTCCTCTCCCTGGGATCCGACTGAAGCCTGAGCCTCAGCTCCCAGTCCCCACCCATCCCGGCTGGTGAGCAGACAAGCCTCTCGGGCTCGTGAGTGCTGGTCGGCACTGATCCTCTGTGCGGGAATCTCTCTGCTTTGCCCTCCCCATCCCTGTTGCTAAGCTCTCCTCTGAAGCTCCCCCCTCCACCGCTAGCAGTCTCCACCCATGAAGGGGCTTCCTAGTGTGTGGAAACCTTTCCTCCTTCACAGCTCCCTCCACCAGGTGCAGGTCCCTTCCCTATTCTTTGTCTCTGTTTTTTCTTTTTTCTTTTATCCTACCCAGGTACATGGGGAGTTTCTTGCCTTTTGGGAGGTCTGAGGTCTTCTGCCAGCATTCAGTAGGCGTTCTGTAGGAGTTGTTACACACGTAGATGTATTTCTGATGCATTTGTGGTGAGGAAGGTAATCTCCGCATCTTACTCTTCCGCCATCTTGAAGCTCTTCTTGTGTATCTTAAGGGTCTTTTTCATTCTCCCTTCTTTCAGCTTCCTAAAATACGTTTTTATATTTTCTCTTTTTGATCTTTTTCTTAGTTCCATGTAAAATTCCTGTGTATATTCTGCCAAGTAATATATTGTAGATTATATGTTTTCTAAAAATGTTCTCCCAATTTGTGGTTTACCTCTTTATATTCATTATGATTTATTTTAGTGAAGAACTATTTTTAAATTTAATATGGTCAAATTTAGCAGTATTTTTTATTTTTAATCTTTTAAAAGACATCTTTCTCTCCCCTAAAGGCTTTATTGTTTCTCCTTCCATTATTATTTCAACCACCTGGAATTGATCTACTTTATGATTTGAATTGGAGATTTAATTAGTTTATTTTTTTCTACAAAGATAACTAATTTTTCCTGGCAACAAGTATTGAAGAATCAACATTTTCTGAGTTATCATCAATTATTTTTCTGTTTTTTTAATCAAATTTTGATATAAATTTGAGTCTATTTCTGAAATATCTATGATGCTTCTTTGGCCAATTTGTCTATTGTGTATTAGTAACACACTGTCTTAAAAACTGCTATTAGAACATGTCTGACACCTTTTCATCTTTAGGTATATCTTGCTAATAATTGGCCCTTATCAATGTAAATTTTAAAACTATGTTTTAAGTTTAATTTTTTTAACATCGTTATTTGAGTATAACGGTTTTACAATAGTGTGTTAGTTTCTCCTTTACAACAAAGTGAATCAGTCATACATATACATATGTTTCCATATCTCTTCCCTCTTGCGTCACCCTCCCTACCTATCCCACCCCTCTAGATGGTCACAAAGCACAGAGGTGATCTCGCTGTGCTATGCAGCAGCTTCCCATTAGCTATCTAATTTACATTTGGTAGTATGTATATGTCCCTGCCACTCTCTCACTTCATCACAGCCCACCCTTCCCCCTCCCCATATCCTCAAGTCCATGCTCGAGTGAGTCTGTGTTTTATTCCCGTCCTACCACTAATCTCTTCATGACATTTTTTTCCCTTCGAGTCCATATATATGTGTTAGCATACGGTATTTGTTTTTATCCTTCTGACTTACTTCACTCTGTATGACAGACTCCAGGTCTATCCACCTCATTATAAATAACTCAGTTTCATTTCTTTTTATGGCTGAGTAATATTCCATTGTATATATGTGCCACATCTTCTTTATCCATTCATCTGTTGATGGACACTTAGGTTGCTTCCATGTCCTGGCTATCGTAAATAGAGCTGCAATAAACATTTTGGTACATGACTCTTTTTGAATTATGGTTTTCTCAGGGTATATGCCCAGTAGTGGGATTGATGGGTCATATGGTAGTTCTATTTGTAGTTTTTTAAGGAACCTCCATACTCTTCTCCATAGTGGCTGTATCATTTTACATTCCCACCAACAGTGCAAGAGTGTTCCCTTTTCTCCACACCCTCTCCAGCATTTATTGTTTCTAGAGTTTTCGATGATGGCCAATCTGGCCGGTGTGAGATATCTCATTGTAGTTTTGATTTGCATTTCTCTAATGATTAATGACGTTGAGCATTCTTTCATGTGTTTGTTGGCAATCTGTATATCTTCTTTGGAGAAATGTCTATTTAGTTCTTCTCCCCATTTTTGGATTGGGTTGTTTGTTTTTTTGTTATTGAGCTGCCTGAGTTGCTTATAAATTTTGGATGTTAATCCTTTGTCAATTGCTTCATTTGCAAATATTTTCTCCCATTCTGAGGATTGTCTTTTGGTCTTGTTTATGGTATCCTTTGCTGTGCAAAAGCTTTAAAGTTTCATTAGGTCCCATTTGTTTATTTTTGTTTTTATTTCCATTTCTCTAGGAGGTGGGTCAAAAAGGATCTTGCTGTGGTTTATGTCATAGAGTGTTCTGCCTATGTTTTCCTCTAAGAGTTTGATAGTGTCTGACCTTACATTTAGGTCTTTAACCCATTTTGAGTGTATTTTGTGTATGGTGTTAAGGAGTGTTCTAATTTCATACTTTTACAGGTAGCTGTCCAGTTTTCCCAGCACCACTTATTGAAGAGGCTGTCTTTTCTCCACTGTTTATCCTTGTCTCCTTTATCAAAGATAAGGTGACCATATGTGTGTGGGTTTATCTCTGGGCTTCTATCCTGTTCCGTTGATCTATATTTCTGTTTTTGTGCCAGTACCATACTGTCTTGATTACTGTAGGTTTGTAGTATAGTCTGAAGTCAGGGAGCCTGATTACTCCAGCTCTATTTTTCATTCTCAAGATTGCTTTGGCTATTCGGGGTCTTTTGTGTTTCCATACAAATTGTGAAATTTTTTTGTTCTAGTTCTGTAAAAAATGCCAATGGTAATTTGATAGGGATTGCATTGAATCTGTAGATTGCTTTGTGTAGTATAGTCATTTTCACAATGTTGATTCTTCAAATCCAAGAACATGGTATATTTTTCCACCTATTTGTATCATCTTTAATTTCTTTCATCAGTGTCTTATAGTTTTCTGCATACAAGTCTTTTGTCTCCTTAGGTAGGTTTATTCCTAGATATTTTATTCTTTTTATTGCAATGGTAAATGGGAGTGTTTTTTTAATTTCACTCTCAGATTTTTCGTGTAAGTTATATTTTTAAAGAGCCTATTGGGATTGCATCTATTTTATAGGTCAATTTAGGAAAAACTGATAAATTTTTGATGAGTGTTTGATCACTAAACATGGCATTTAACTCCATTTGTTCATCTCTCCTTTAATATCCTTCTCAAAAGTTTTATAATTCTCTCTAATGTATTTGCTGAACACTTTTTTTTCATATTCATTTTTTAACCTTTAACATTTTTACAAACTGAGTATATCTATATATATGTCAGATCAAGAAACAGAACATTACCCCAGAAGATGCATTAATATTCTCTTATGTTAACTAATGTAACTGCCATTTTGGCTTCTAACAGCATATTTAATTTTGCCTATTTCTGTACTTTATATAAATGTAATCATGCATTATATACTCTTATGTTTCTGGATCCTTTGCTTAATATTATGTGTATACTAATGATTCATATTGCTGTAAATTGTTAAAATTAATTTATTTTCAGTACTGTAGGATATTTTATTTTGTAAATATACACTTATTTTATCCATCCTATGCTTTGTAGACATTTGTGCAGTTTAAAATTTGAGGCTATTACCAAATGTACCACTATGAACATTCTAGTCCATGGCTTTTGATTTAAAAAGCTACAATTTTCTGTTTTCTATATATCTGCTCTGATGTAAGATTGAATTTTAAAAGTCCTAAGGTTTGTAAATATCCAGATTTATTCTGTATTTTAAACTATCAAATGGTTGTATCATTTTGTACCCCACATCATCAGTGTAAGAGAGTTCTGACTTCTTCACACCTTCATTGTATCTATGATTGGGGTGTGTGTGTGTGTGTGTATGTGTGTGTGTGTGTTTGTGTGTGTCTCATTTTGGCTAATTTGGTTCATACATATTTATATCCCAGTGTGATTTTAATTAGCATTTCCCTTACAATAAATGAAGGCGACTGGAAGTCATAAGTCATAAGGACCCTCGTTATATATACATTAGATTTTCAGGGTAGAGACCAGAGTAGAGAGGGTTGAAAAGTGAATCTGGAGGCGCAAGTAGAAGATGTATGGCACACGATGTTTAGTAAGTGGTTGGGATATTATTCTGGAGCTTAGAGAAATGGTCAGGATGAAAAATACAAATTTGGTAAGTTCAGTATATTGATTGTGTTTGAATCCATAGAACTCAATGCAGTGTTCGTTTGTAATTATAGACAGAGAAAACTAAGAGACCAAGGTGATCATTCTTCTGCTACTATTAATGTGCAGAGTTCTGGGACAAGAGACATTGAAAATCAAAAACAAAAACAAAAACAAAAAATTTGCAGTGAGGTATGGCTAGAACCAGAATGTTGAGTCCTGGAATCCAAGTAAAGAAATTGTTTCAAGAAAGTAGTGACTAAATATGTCAAATGATTTTGATAAAGTAAATAGATTGAAGCCTAAAAATTGACCATTGTATATGGTAAGATGGAGTCATTTTGAGTATGACAAGAATTGTTTCGGTGGAGTAGTAGCAAAGAAAGGCTAAATGGTATGTTAATTAAGTGAAGAGAGTAGGCATATATGGACAATTTGGGGACCTATTAAATGGGAACAAAAAATGCAAAAGGATCTTACATAAACAGGATTATTTTTAGATAGAAATATTTTGGTATGTTTGTATTTTTTTTAACATCTTTATTGGATATAATTGTTTTACAATGGTGTGTTAGTTTCTGCTGTATAACAAAGTGAATCAGCTATACATATACATGTAATCCCCATATCTCCTCCCTCTTGCATCTCCCTCCCACCCTCCCCATCCCACCCCTGTAGGTGAACACAAAGCACCCAGCTGATCTCCCTGTGCTATGTGGCTGCTTCCCACTAGCTAGCTATTTTACATTTGGGGAGTGGGAAGGGTAAGCTGGCTATGTTTGTATTTTGATTAAAAACATTATTATGTGGGTAAACATTGGTTATGCAGAAGTTAGAGGGTAGTTGAGGGAGCAGAGAACTTAAGTAGGCACTAGAGACTGAGAGAATGATATACAGTCCATAGAGAGAGAGGTTGGCATTAGATAAAATCAACGGTGGCTTATATATTAAAACAGGAAGGAAGATTATATGAGCAACAAGTACAGTTAGGTGGGTGGGCTTGTTGGTGGGATGCTGAGGTTATTTAATTTTGGTTGGTTCTATATTTTACATGATATAAGAAGTGAAGTCATCAACCTAGAACAATGTATAGGGACAGAATATTGCATAGTTGAGAGAAGAAAAAGAGCAAGTATAGTGAAGGATCTAAAGGAATACATCATTGTAAAGCACACTTTGATGGAAAGAAAAGAATCATTAGTTTGAAAAATGGTTTGGGATATTACCCAATGACCTGGGAGAAAAATGGTAAGTGAACTTGGTTAGCCAGAAGTTGGGCTGGAGAAATGAAAATGGGGAAAATGGGAAAATGGAATATTAAAATTACCATGTAAACTATGTTAATCACTTCACCTACCTTGACTTTACAAACTGCAAATATTTATACTAGAGAAAAAAAGTGTTTTGACAACTTTTGGAGAGTCTGTACTATGTGATGTTTACTAATAGTATTCTACCATTCTCTGAAGTATCTGGATGAAGTATAGAGACTTATGACATTTTATTTGTATCAATTGTTCATTTATTTCCAAATATTTATTAGCTGTTCTCACTTTCTGTTATTGTTTTCTGAGGAAATGCCTACTTAGCTCAGACAGCTAAGTAGGATTAATATAAAGACCTGTTTATGATGTCTGTTTATGAAAAACAAGGGAGAGACAACTATAATTAAGAGTAAATTCAGTATTGATGGAGATCGAGAGTAGTCAAGGTGCATCTCAGACATAGTGTTCAAAATGCAATGGATTAGTCAAGTTGGGAAAACTAAGAAAGATAGGTTCAGCCACCTTGTCCCCAAAGGAAGGGAGAGAGTCAAGGTTTAAGAAAAGTCAAAAGACACCCATTTGGAATTCAGTGTTATTAGTATTGGCATAATAATGTGGAGATACGCTTGGAAGTGTCCTATGATGTCCTCTAACTGTGGCTAAAGATGGTTAGGGGTGGACTATCTGCAGAACAGAAGATAGCTCCAAGATTGGGAGAAGGGATTGGTAGGAAGTTAAACTGTTATCGAAGCAGAAGACACATGTTGGTGGCTTTTCAACTGAATATGACCCACTGATGGACTTACTTGTCCGGAATAGTGTTTAAAATAACAGAATTAGTTTCCAACGTCCAAGATCTTTGAGATTTTACATAAAAGTCTGGATTTCCATTTTCTTTAAAAAATGGAAAGCTCTAGGAAACCCGTAGTTGAATTTCTGCGTGGGAAAAGATACTATGTTTTAGATAAATATTTCTGAACTAGTAATTTGCTGACCCTTATTAATATGGGTGTGCTAAAATGGTGTTAGGCTTCAGTAATAGTGTAACTTCCTACCAAACCTTTCTCCCAATCTTGGAGCCATCCTCTGTTCTGCAGTTTTTGATCCCTTATGATCTTTATCCTCAATTAGAGGACATTACATGGAACTTCCAAGCCTATCTTCACATTATTACTCCATTACTAATAAAAGTATAAAAAGAGATGAGGAGTCACTGTTTCATATATTTCCTATAAAATTCACTATATATATATGAAAGAAAGAAGCTAATTATGGCCTTGGGTCAGAGTCTGGACATGAAGTAACAATCTGCTTCATTATGGCCTGCTATCCTTGTGAGTCATAGGACAATACAGAGGGTAGAGCAGAAGGGTATAGAAATGTGAGAGGAAGATACACAAATAATGGATTTTCTTAGGTCCACATGATATAAAAATGGTAGCCATACAGTAATGTAGCTGATTCATAAAGATTATATCATGAAGAGCTGTTTGCATTGAAGATGAGTATCTGCTCTGCACACAGCTTTATTACTGGAATGCTGTCATTCTCTTTGGTTTAGTAAATTCAATAATTTCTACCAATTCTTCCTCAGCCTTCTGAAATTTTCATGCCATGGAACCAACAGTGGTCATGCAAATGCAAAAACTCTTCTGTTCTAGCACAACGCCAGTGAACAAATTAGAGAGAATAAATGCAGTTAACTCCAAATACATTTAGGAAATCTTTAAAGGGCAATGTCTCCTACCATTGCATCTAGTTTGAAGTAGCAGTACATTACGTTATAATTGGAAGCTCTTTTTTGAAATCTTTTCACGTGGGAAATGTTCTAAACATGATGCAGAAAGATTTCCATGAAAACAGTTCCAAGAAATAGTGATTATTGTTGGCTCCACTGAACAAAGGACTCTGAGATCTCCTAATATCTGTTGTTATGTAACTTGGTCAGGTCATTTACTCTCTGGGTGCCTACTTTCCTTGTCTACAAGTGAGTGATAGTATTTTCTCTAGCTAGCAAATAGAGTGGCAAGTAAAATTTGAGATTCTAATAATGTACATAAAAGGTTTTTAAATAACATAAGTTATTCTATGAATAAGGCTGATAATTTGCTATGCTTGAATTTTTGTATTATAAATAAACTTAATAGGAAGTAAAATAATGGGAAATACATTCCAAGTATTTTTTTAAAGATACACAGTAAAATTTGTAGATCTTAACTGTACACTTGGATGAATGTTGACAAATGTACACACTCCTTTTTTACTGAAGTATAGTTGATGTATAATATTATGTTCATTTCAAGTGGATAACATAGTGATCTGACAATTGAATACATTACAAAAGGATCATCATGACAAGTTCAGTAACCATCTGTCACCATACAAAATAATTACAGTATTATTGACTGTATTTTTTACATTGTGTGTTACATCTCCATGAAGTATTATTTTTACAACTGGAAGTTTGTATCTCTTAATCCCCTTCACCTATTTTGCCCAACCTCCCACACCATCCCTTGTGGTAATCACCAGCTTGTTCTGTGTGTCTATGTGTCTGTTTCTATTTTGTTTTGTTTGTTCATTTCTTTTGGTTTTTAGATTCCACATATAAGTGAAATCATACGGTATTTGCCTTTCTCTGTTTGACTTACTTCACTTAGCATAATACTGTCTATGCCCTTCCATGCTGTTGCAAATGGAAAGAGTTCATTCTTTTTTATGGCTGTGTACTACTCCATTATATGTATATATATATCTCACATCTTCTTTATCTCTTCATCTGTTGAGGGACACTTAAGTTGTTTCCATATCTTGACTACTGTAAATAATGCTTCTATGAACATTGGGGTGCATGTATCTTTTTGAATTAGTGTTTTCTTTTTCTTTGGATGTATTTCAGGAGTGGAGTTGCTGGATCACGTGGTAGCTCTATTTTTAGTTTTTTGAGGAGCCTCCATACTGTTTCCCATAATGGCTGCACAAATTTACATTCCCAATGACAGTGCATGTGGGTTCCCTTTCTTACACATCCTTGTCTACACTTGTTGTTTATTGTTTTTGATGATAGCCATTCTGATAAGTGTGAGGTGTGGTTTTAATTTGCATTTTACTGAATGGGAGAAAATGTTTACAAATGAGATATCAAATAAGGGGTTAATATTCAAATTACATTAAAAAATCACACAACCCAATATAAAACACACACACACCCCTTTAACTAATGTTTCTATCATGCTAGAAAATTCCCTAAGAACTGGGAAATCCATTCCCAGTTATGCATCCAAGAAAAATAAAGCATCTATCCACAAAAATATGTGTACAATAATTTTAAGTAAGCATTATTCATAATAGCCAAGAACTGTAAATAATTAAATGTCCAATAACAGGGGAATGTACAAACAAATCATGACATATTCATGAAATAAAATGCCATTCAGTAATAAAGAGGAGCTAAACATCAATACATACAACAATGTGAATGACTCCCTTAAAGATTGAAAGAAGCCAAACACAAAGAAATTATTCCATATGATTACATCTTGAGATTCTAAAAATCAAATAATGATGTTCAACCCTCTACAGCAAAGAGATTAATACATGGAAATAAATGCTATGAATCTCAGAAAGAAATGCAGGAGGTATCTGAGCATATGTAATTCTGCTTATTTTCTTCTCTAAACATAAGGACCTTCTTCCCTGTTTTAATGTGTTAAATATTATGACTTTGGATATATTTTTGGATGAAAATTATTGGCATGTTTGTGATTATAAGAGGTAAGAAAATTGTGTTAAATAGTCAATACTTCTTGAAAACAAATCACAAATAATCCCCAAATAAAATGAATAATTCAACTCAGATCTTCCTGTTTCTTTGAAGTGTAAACCATATGTAATACAAAATGTATTATTGAGTGGCTACTACATGAGTTATGAATAAAAATAATTTATAGGGATTGTCATTATACAACATTCACAATAAATATACCAACAAGGGTCTCTTGGGATTGGCTTCCATATATACATCCTTTCATTATGACATGGTGCAGATTTTTTCAGAATTTATTTGGCACAATGTCTGGGATTTCTTGGTAATTTTTATGGATTGCGACATGACAGTATATGTGGGTGAAATTAACTCTATTTACTGTTTACTTGATAGATTAATAACATTTCTGTAACTTTTATGCTCCATTTTATGCTGAAAATTCATGAATAATCCCTGACAAAGATGCTCATACTGATAGGGCATTTATTAAAAATGTTATGACAGAAGTAAAAAATAATTGTGCTGCCTTCACATTTAAAAAAGGTTGCAGTTGCATTTGCACAACTTTGTGGATAGTTTAAGAAGTTGATGTTGTTATCTGACATACAAACATTTTACTTCTTGGTCATAATTTGGTTAATTGACTGAGATCTGTCTTGTTCACTGGTGATCACAGATACTTCATATGCGAAGAGATACGAAATGAAGATCACACATTTTAAGATATGCAAAGTATCATGTAAGAATTATTTTCTTTGAGAACCTTACATACATTGTGCACTGCTTGTTAAGTCATAACCTGCTTCTTGCTCTGTTCCTCGTGCTTTTTTGATTTTTATTGCGATTATATTTTTATTTTTCCTTGCTGCACTTAGCAGAAGTGAAAATAAATATTGGTGGTGTTAGCTGACAATATGGCTCTTATTTTTCACTGTGGAGACTTCAAAAATAGGAGAAATCTTATGCTGAAATGAAAGGAATATTTTGTTATAGTATTTGAATATTCTCAGAAGATTTTTATAAGAAGGACAAACATCTCTAATTATCTGTATCTATGCAGAATTGCTTTCTGAGGAATTATTTACATATAGATATATCTGAAAGAAATCTTTTATGTAATCTGTCCTTAAAAAACCTGTAGTTATTTTAGACATGTTTGTCTGGCTTCCTTCCAGGGATAAGCTTTCTTTTAGAGTAAGTGTAAATCTGATTGTAAACCTATACCTTCAAAGAAACCAAAGTAGTCTGTTTCTGCCTTTGTCTTTGGTGCCCTTCCTATAAATGTCCAGTATTTTGAGGTAAAAAACTCATGAAGAAAATATCTTCAGGAACTTCTTTCATTATTTTCAACTCTCTTCCACTGATATTTTAGTGATCACTTAGAGGTTCATTATCTCATAGATGTTTAAAATCTTGCTATTAATATTTATATGTCAACTTTTTCTCATTCAAAGAGCTTTGTTATCATCCCATGGTGCTTTATAATCAAATTGAATGCCTAGAGAAGCATTCATTTTTCAGTTATTCATTTGTGTATTAAATATGTGTTGACACAATGTTTTGTGTATTGTATTTACTCATCTCCTATGGTTTTATAGGTTTTGCATGACTGTCATAAAAGTTTTAGCATAAGGGTTGAATTTGTACATCTTATTTATTTTATTCTCTGTAATCAAGCCCTTCGAGAATTTTGCATTATAACATCAGAGTACACTTAGACAATGATAATATTAGCACACTGGAGTAACCACATCTGGTTGTTTCCAGCAAACAGGCTGGGTTAGCCACACAGAGGCTGAGGTATCAAGTATCAGAATCTTGGGGTAGGCACTGCTTTGCATGCTGGAAACATAGCAGTGAAAAGCAGAGGTAAAGTTCCTGTCTTTGTTGTGTTTACGTTTTAAAGGTGGATAATATACTACGAACAAATACATAATATGTTTATAGAAAGCAAATAGAGAAAAGAAATAAGGAGTTGATGGGACAATGAGAAAAGTGAGTACCATAGGGTAGGGTTATCTGAAAAGTTTCTTTGTGAAGATGGCTTTTGAAAAGAGCAAGAATTAAACTAAGGGAGGGAATGAGCTTTGGGGAAATGTGAGAGAACATTCTATTCAGAAGGAATAGTAGGTACAAAAGTTAGAGTGTTAACAGAGAAATTTGAGAAATGGAAGGAAGATCAGGGTGGCTGAAGTGGAGTAGATGAAGTGAGAGTGGGAAAAGTTGGGGTTAGAGAAGGAGGCAATGACATGAGCATGTGGCACCTTCTAAGCCATGGCGAGAAGTTAGGATTTTATTCTGAGTGAGATGGGAAATGATTAGTACAGGTTTTTGAGCAGAGGAGTTACACCATTTGTCTTATATTTTAAAAGAACCATTTTGCCTTCTATGGGATGAATAGAAGGCAGGGAGACAAAAGGACAAATCTGAGAGACTAGTTAAGAAGTTATAGCAAGAGTTCAAAGGAGAGATCATGGTGACTTGGTCTGGGGGTCTAGGGTTTCAGTGGTAGAGGTAGCAAAATGTGACCAGATTCTAGAGGTATTTTGAAGACTGAACCAATGAGATTTGATGATAGGTAGGTTATTTATTTATATATCAGAAAACAAATGTTTATAAAAGTTAACCAGAAACAAAGGAATGAAAAGTACAACATTAAGAATGTTTGCAATATTCTACTTTTTCCTTTGTATAGATGGCTCACATGTGCTCCTCTTAACCTTGTGCTCTAGTGGTTAGGATTCTATAATTTCACTGCTGTGGCCTGGGTTCAATCCCTGGTCCAGGAACTGAGATCCCATAAGCCATGTGGCACGACCAAAATTTAAAAATAAATAAATAAAATTATTCTTTAAAGCTTATGTAAATACAGTCTTTTTGTATGTCTTAAACCTTATGTAAATATTATGTGTATTTTTATATGTATAAAATAGCACATTGAATTTGATATTTTTAAAATTGAGTATCTTCCCCATGATTTTCAAGTTAGTATGTAGCCCTATTAAGATTGAGAAAAGTAGAAAGTAGATGTGGAGGGCAAAAAGAAATTATCTAGCACATCTCACCCCAATCTCTTTATTGTACACTCATCCTTAATTCATTCTGATAAAAACTTACATACCCAACACTGGGGGCATACAAAGTCACAACAATTACTGTATCATCATGGAATGATATCAGTTTAGTCATACTTCCATCTAAAACTTAAAATCTTAGCTGAAACATTTATAGACTGGAAAAATCAAGGAACATTAAACATAAACCATAATTGCTGCTACATAGACCATTGCTACCATTTCTGTAGCTGGTGAGAGGTACTCCTCCTCTACAACAATACCTATACTCTTCCAAAACTGATTCCATATTGCCCATCCCATCTGCCAGAATATCAACTGAACAATGATACTTACCTGTTGGGTGACATAGCACTTCACTCCTGCAGGACCCAAGTTCGTGATGGTTTTGTCTTTACTGGGTTGCTGCAGTTTCCCATTTATTTTGACTATTGGGAAAAGGAATACTACGAATTCCCTGGGATCCAAACAGTATTCCTTGTGTTCACTACATAGCATCAATACAGTTGGCCTAGTAATCATGATCAATCACTCTGACCAGTAAATTGACCCCCTTCTCTGAATGTTGGTTTGCCATTATAAAGAAACTAAATTGGCCTGTAGTGGCTGCAGCATCCAAATCCCTTGAACCATGGTAGTGTTTGGTAATAATATTCTTCCCTTGGGCTTTAGGATCTCTAAATCCATTGAGCTCAACGTTGTAGAGACAGGATTCAGATTCTTCAACTGGGTTAATAGGAGTAATAGGAAGAAAAGTCAGTTCTTCTTTTGGTACCTTGGCTTGTATGGAGAAAATAGAACCATATTTTGGCTCCTATTTTAAATGGTACATTGTATCCTGTAAAACAGCACCATGAACCCATAGAGTTATCTATATGCTGATGCTTCGGGTGAACTTTCAGTAGTACACTCATTTCCCTCTTTCATCAAACCAAAGGCTCAAACAATGGGATATGCTTTAAAAATGATGAATTCTGCAGATATGCACCTGTTGCTTTTTTTTTTTTTCCTTAAAAATCCATCCTTCAGCTAGTATATCATTAGTGAGAGAAGTCAAAGCATACCCAATTTTCAATCAACCTTTGTATATCCAACTTCTAAAATTAAATGTGCTATGCTATTTGCCTGAAGATGTGTTTTTACCACTTTAATTAATAGTGCACATGGTCTGTGTAACTAGTAATGACATGTAACAACAGCAAATTTGTCCTAAGTCTATCACTTTACAACTTAAATAATTTGTCCCAAGTACATTAGTATGAAAGCCACTAAAGGAGGAAGCTTTAAGTCAGTTGCTTTAAAATCCTTAGTTATTAAGTAACTAAGAGAGTTTTTTTTTTTTTTTTTTGAGAAAGATTAAGAAGGAAACTTGGATCATACATCTAATTCAGCACAGGAATTGAATCTGAATGTTCTAGACCACATCAATGATGCTTGCCCTCAGTTTCAAGGCATCTTAGAAGTTGAGTTCCTCTATCTTCTTTTGCTATTCTCTTTTAGAGTCTGAGTAGACCCTAGTATTATTAATACAGGTTTTGACTGCAATGACAATAATGAGAGCCTTTCCTGTCCATGGTGGGATTATCTGAATGACATTCTTTATACTCTTCTATAAATGTCCTTTTGTTGATAATGAGTGTTTAAAAATGACAGTATTCTCCTGGAGTGATTTGTAGAATCATATTGCAGGCATCAAACATATGAAGAAATGCCAGTGAAAAGTTTAGGAAACTAACTGACACCAAGCTAGGGTGCTGCATGAATTGAAGTAGGCATATCATAAATAACTAATATCACAACATACAGAGGTTAAGGAGGTGTTACTTGGATCTTCGTGTTTTATAGGTTTCACAAGGACAAAAATATAATGTAAACATAATTACAAATCCCCACTTCAAGGGTTGTAGATAAATTACAGACCATCAATTAAATTTTAATTCCAGATAAACAACAAATATATTTTTTAGTATAAATACTTTCAAACTATCTCTTTGGGACATACTTATACTAAAAAAAAATTTTTTTATTGGAAATTCACATTTAACTCTGTCACCTACATTTTTATTTGCAATACCTGGCAAGTCTGTGTCCCTTCTACCAAGTTTTCCTAGGAAAACTCTCTTTATGATCTGCTGAACCCTTGGGATTTTATTGTTCTGATTGGGGTATTGGATAAGAAGAGACTAGATAATTAGTAAAAGAGGATACCTTCATTCTAGAGTAGAAAGAATGGGAGAATCCTTTCTGAAGGACAAAATAGTTGTGAGAAGGGCGTGGGGTGGAGTAAGAGGAGTGGGGTAGAGATAGAGAGTAATGGTGAGAAGAAGAGGGTTTGGGGAGGAGGTGCCATATTATGAGAGAGATTTAGACTAGAATAAGGCAGATATAATTTTTGGAAAGTTTTGCTCTTTTTTTATATAACGTAATTTCTCTTTTGGCATCTCATCAATAGGCTTCAAGAACTACATTATGCTACTAGGTTGTTGTTTTTCTGTTTTGTTTGTTTTTTTGATTTTCTGGTGTGAGGGTAAGTTGTTGGTTTTAGTTTCTTTAAGTTTTGATATCTGGCTGGAATTGGTCAACTGATGGCCCAGTTTAATTTAGGTTATATCAAAGTTCAGGGCACATTGATCATACTCAAAGTATGGGGACTGTTTTGTCAAAAAGCAAAAATGCTTTCATGCAGCTTTCAATAAAATTGGAAAATAGTAATTTAATATTGACTGAAGGGTTTGGAGTGGTTTGTGAAGTAAGGAAAAATCTTTTTCTAAATCGTAGCCAGAAAGTAGACAAGTGTCAATTTCCAAATTTAGGAAGTCATTTCAGTGAAAGAGTCTTGCTGGGGTGTGTTTTGTCTAGTTCTTACAGACATACTTGGCAGTTCAGTAGTTCTGCTTCAGGGATTCCCATTAAGTTCTTGAGTTACAGGCCCATCTCTGGCTGCCCTGAATTATAACTGCAAAATGAGCTGTAGTTAACAATGTCATTTAGTTCCTCATTAGCATTTATATCACTGCAATAGAGTTTTGAATTCCTGCCTTTGTGAGGACACTTGAAGTTTCAAATCAGATTGTAAACTAAGAAATGATCAATAGTAGGGCCATTTTTCAGGCCAGCCGAATAAAGCAACATGCCTTTGTGGCTTGAACAAAAGTAGAGTTTGTGAAGATGAAGAATATATATGGATTTAACACTGAGGTCCAGTTTTAAAAGAGAGAGGAAAAAGTATCAAGAATAATATGATAAACATTCATATACCACATATCCACAGTTTTTTGAAAAGATTGACATTGCTGCTTCAGATCTAAGGTTTTTGATAAAAGATATAAAGTAGATACATGTATAATGTTGAACTAACTTTGGCTACCATTTCCCCAAGGGCCACTACTGTAAAGGTTTTGGTGTGTATCCTTCCAACCTATGTTTTGCTCCTATATGTAACTAGTAAATTGGATAACCATGAATATGTGGGATTTAATCATGAAGCCACTTCATATGTCCCCCTATTCCTTTATACTGACACTGTGGGTGTTTACTCTTCCCAAGTAAAAGGCAAAATTCAAGTAGTCTATGACATTTCTAATTGCCCTTAGCTAATAAAGAATCATATGGTTATTTAGAGGCACTAAATACTGTCTCAATTTTGTAATTAAATTTTCAGGTCTGAGATCATTAGAGTTTCATGTAATAGTCAAAACTCTAAACTTGATTTAATGCTGAAACTTCTTTCCACCTCTATCTTTGGCCAAGTACATGAGTAAATTCTAAGGTTGAGATGGGGCACATATGGTCTGCTTCTCTTCCTCTGCCTTGAATTTCTACAGGGCTTTCCTTGTCTTTTTAATCTTGTGTCTGAGGCCTCCAGAGTTGATGGAGGTTGGGTAGCTAGGAGATGTAGGTAGATAAAGAAAGTTCTGACTTATTGTGTCATTCAAGGTCCTGGCAGGAAACAGGTGGCACATCCAAAAGGGATGATTACTAAGAATTTAATGAAGAGAGTGTTTTAAAAGGAAAGGTGAAACACCTCATGGTTAGAAAGAGTGAAAAGCCACCACCATACCTGAGGTCACCCATCAACAGCTTAGGCCCGAGGTGGAGGAATATAGATACTGCCAAGCCACAGCCCAAGCAGGGAGGGAACTAAGAAAATAAATAAACCAAGTTCTTTTTCATCCCACTTGCCCCAAACCCCCAAATATCCTGTGAGGTTTTTCCACTGGCTGAAATCAGCCAACAGCTAAAGACTTGATGTAACTCTTATGGGTAAGCCTTCAGGAATATAAAGCAGGAGCATATCTGTAAGGCTAAATCTTTCTCTTTGAGTACTTTGATGGGTCTTCAAATATTTTCTCTTTCCTTTCCTTCACCCCCACCTAATTTGTGGGGAACTCTCACCTGTATTTCCTACACTAGGGAGAATGTATTCTGATTAAAGTTTGTTGCTGTTTCTTTCTTAAATGCCTGGCTATCTAGCTGTATGTCAGCTTTCCAATTCTAAATAAGTTTATTCCTCCAGGAATGTTCTCTCTTCCACATGACCAACATCTAGTCCAAAGGAATCACTCATGCATTCTTGGCCCTGAAAGACATTGAGAGTGCATATTAAAATGGAAAAGCACTTTACCTTCAATGCAACCTTCACATCAGGAGGTCCACTAATCTCCATTCCTTTATGATTTTTCAGACTAGATTCAGAAACTGATCCCAATCTTTAGTGACACGTTAGTCAATTTTTGAGTGTTTAACTTAAACACCTACTCTGTTATCTCATACTGTCCTGTTCTTGCCTTATGGTTTCCATTTCATTTTTAAAATTGTGTTTGAATGTTTAGAAGAGCCTTAGTCTAAATGTCACTTTTAAATAATCTAGTAGTTCTGATTTAGAACTATCTAGTATTTCACAAACGGTAGATTGTGATTTTTTTATTATGAATTAAAATTCACTGATACTTCCTTTCCATGGAGCGCCCAAGTAATAAAAGTGACTTAAAGAGCTGACTTCATATTTGCCGCTATCAGGCCTAATATATTTTATTGATTACAGACTATTTCTATGTTAAATGTTTGTCTTGGGATTCCACAGCAAAAAGATTGTGTGTTTTGGCTCACACATGGATGTGGCATAGGAAGGACCTTCGGTACTGTTGCCGTGTACTTTATTTCTACCTATAGCTCCAGAAAGATGGCAAACTTCCTTGCTTCCTTTATGGATCAGTAGGTAGAGTTTTCCTACTCTTTATTTTTTGTATAGAGAAATGCTTTGGGATATCCTGGCTTTAATCATGTACAGCAGGTGTTTAGCTTGAACTCCTCTGTTATATGGAATTTAATTCTCTTCTAAATCATCAGTAAAACATTTTGGGTACCTAGATATTTTTCTTTTTGGTTTCAAGCTTAGTTCTATAATGTAAATATTTTTCCATATTTTATCTGACATTTCTATGTTTGGTACATATGTGTGGTGGTGACATATCTGATTAGTGTGACTTACTGACTGGACATAAATTTGGTTTAAAAAGGAATTTTTGTGAGAAATGGGCATTTTCATTTCTATGTAATTTTAGCACATGTAATTTCAGTAATGTAATACAGGCAACATAGCATAATTTCTAACTCAGTTTAATCCATTACATAATCGCTCTAAAATTTATAAAGATAGTACAGATGTAGATCAAGGAAGGAACTTTTTATTCACATGTAAATATGGAAGAATTCAATCACAAAATGTCATATTTCTAGATGTATTATATTTTATAATTATATTCTACTGTAAAAAGTGATTGAAAAAATCAATTTTTCCATTGCCCATAACAAAAATTTAAAATAAGGAAAGCCATGACAGTTCATATTTTGTTTTGTTGTAAGATAATTATTTAGTTCTTTCAAAAATTGAGAGATGTAGTGAAACTTTTATGTACAATATTTGTTTTTTCTCACCTATTTGGTTATGTAATTTCAAATGCATGAGGCATCAAGTCTTGCAAATGGATAAACAGGGAAGTCTGCCAGGAATTTTAAAAGATTATGATACATTTGGAAACTACTTGTGGATCATCATCTAATATTTCAAAATTCAAATTAATCATTAGACTTGAGAAAATAAATATAAAAGTAAGAACTCCATAATGACTATGGAAGTGTAATTGAATAGAGAATTTATTCATTAAGGTTATAAATCCCATTACTGGTTTAAATGCTTTTTATACCACTAACATTAATGTCAAATAAAGACTGGGTTGCTATGCATTAGACCTGAAAATGCATATTACACTAATTTTGGTCTAAAGCCTGTGGGTAAGATCATTTAAGTCATTACACAGGAATAAACCAGATATTCATGGTGTTGAACATAAAGATTTACATCATTTTTCCATCCATGTCTTGATTAACATCTCAGTTTTGGAGAGAACTTAGTAAAATATCAATGAGAATTAGGTTGTTATAGGGAAGTAATATAATGGTTCACTATTTACAAGAAATGGGAACATGGCTTCAATTACCAAATGTGACTTTTTTCTCTGCCTGAAGGTCACATGAAGCTTTACTTACAAAATATTAAGATATAAAAACAAACTTTTTTTTCTTCCTTCAGAGCTTTCTGCTTTATATTTATGGTAATAGCTTTTTGAATTAAAGGCAATGTCTGATAATTAATATGCCATGTTAGGATGATAATCAAACTACTGTATTTGCATCCATTAATTCTTTAGTACAAATTACTTTTCTGAGATGTGAAGGGAAATTTTCCTTTTGGGGTGTGTGTGTGAGGAAATGGGTAGATGGTACTTAGGATGAAGAAGATAGAATTGTCATGGTGTAGATTTTCTTCTCTCTCATGAAACAGACCTCTAGATTAGAGGTAAATAAATGAGCATAATCAAGCTTAGTTCATATTTTGTCACTTTCTGCTATATCTTCAAACCATTTTATTTTTGATTACTCCACAAAATCTCAGCAAAATCAATCTTTCTATATTTGCCTTCTGTGTTGCACAACTTTTTTAGTGATCTTTTAGTAATGTTATTAGTTGACTGTTCATTCTTTTTCAGTGAAATGGAAACAACTGCTAACCTTGGTTTCATTGACTGCCTACTATCTTGAAGTTTACTTTTTTTACTCCAAATTTTCATACTCTGTTTTTAACTTTCAATTTAACTGTTGATTAAAGACCCAATCTAAATCAACAATGAGATATTACTTTTTTAATGTAATTAACCACTCTTTTAGACTACAGGAGAAAAATATGATTATTTTAATAGATTCAGGGAAATAATTTGATAAGTTTCAACAATATTTATGATGAAAACATTCAGAAAACTAGTAATACAGGCAATAATCTTTAACTTGATACAAGCCAAACACATATCTCTCTTAAAACTGATAAATCAGTCTAAAAATTAGTAAAAATATAGAACAGTACTCTTTAATAAAAATATAATATAAAGCTCGTTTGTAGTGTGAATCAATAATTTAAATTCTCATGTATAAAATTTTCTGGTAGCCATATTTAAAAAGTGGAATGAAGCAGATGAAATTGAATAATTCCTTTCTAAATAACTCGAGTCAAAAAATTCTCCAGGGCTTCCCTGGTGGCGCAGTGGTTGAGAGTCCGCCTGCCAATGCAGGGGACACGGGTTCATGCCCCGGTCCGGGAAGATCCCACATGCCGCAGAGCGGCTGGGCCCGTGAGCCATGGCCGCTGAGCCTGCGCGTCCGGAGCCTGTACTCCGCAACGGGAGAGGCCACAACAGTGAGAGGCCTGCGTACCGAAAAAAAAAAAATTCTCCAGAAAAAATATAAAATACTTCAGACTGAGTGATAATGAGAATGAACATCACATATCAAAATCTGTTGGATGCAGTTAGATCAGAGTCAAGATCTATAACACCTAAATATAATCCTCATCCTTGGTTGGATTTCATTTTTAAAAGAGGGGCTCTATTGTGGAAGAAGTCCTTATTTTCTCTGTGAGCTTGATTTTTCCATCAACTTCATGTCCTGAAAATAGAAGTGATTCTCTTCAAATTTAATTCAAGCTTTAAGTAAACCAACTGTTTGTACTTCCGGAATCACACCCAAAAAATCTTGAATTTTTTTCTTCCTCATCAGGATAAGTTTAGATTATTTCTCTTTTATTATAAGTTTAAGAATTGTTGACTACTTTAGAGGCTACCCTTTTATTCAAATTAAAGATAGATGGAACTATATTTTCAGAAGAGTTTTTGGTAAATATCACTTATATGTTAACTTTACATGTGAGTTGTTTATATTTTAATTTTAATCATAATTACTACTCCATTATAATATCAACATTTATTGGAGCATTATATGTATGATTTATCAATAGAAAGTTCAAAGATAATTTTTGGTTTGATTAGCTATTTATTATAGATAAATGACAAATGTAAAAGCAACTTTATGTTTCCTTTAAAAATGATTAATTTTAAAAAGACAATAATGAAAATACCACATATAACTATGAGATGCACTGAAACAGCATGCATTTATAGAACACAATTTATAACATAAAACATTTCTATTAAAAAGAATAAAGGATAAAATTTATTAATCACATATCTTGCCTAAGAAAGTAAAAAATGGGTGCAAACCTAATATAAATGATGAGAAAGAATATAAAAGTAAGAGGAGAAATCAATCAGGTATAAAGCAAAAGATTCAAGAGAAGATTGTTAAGAGACAAAAGTTGTTTCTTGGCAAAGAATAAAAGACAAAACTTAATTGAGATTTCTTTTTTTAACCAGAGGAAGACACACACAATATTAGGAAAGATAAGAGGAACCTAAGCAGACGAACTACAGATTTAAAATATATAATAAAAACATCACTATAATTTTATTCACATAAATTTAAATACCTAAAAATAATAAATAATAAACAGAGATACGGATAGATCTTTGGAAAATATTATTGAATGAAAAAAGTATTGAAAATATGAGCTTTATAGCACAACTTCATTTAGTTATATTAGAAACATACACCTGAAACACCATTTTATATTTTATAAGATTATACACATTGTTTATTTTTCTAAATTACTGTTATTGAGTTATAAATCATAAACAATACAAATCACTGATTTTAAGTGTACAGTTTGTATTGTACTGTGACCTCTAGAAATTGTTCAACTTATAATTCTTTGCCTTTGCCTAGCTGCTTGAAGTCTCACCGTATGTATACAATTTATGGTCTGGAACAGACTCAGGAGGTTCAATTTCTGAAGCTATCTCTGCTGATCTTCCATATCTCCTCTATTCCACCACACCTCATAAATTCCAGCTACCTTAGTCTCTCCACCCACTTCTAATCTCTGTCTTCTCAACCCTGTATGACTAACATTTTCTGCTTGAGCTCCCTGTCTTTCTTTCACAGACTGGAATGGTCCTCCATGAAGAAAGCAAGGATGATCTTAGAACTCACTTCATTTGTTTCTTTCTCTCAGGAATCTCTGCCCTGCATTAATTATAGTCAAATAATGTTATTTAGTATATTTTTGTGTCATTTCTAATTGTTTATGGCATGAGGGCAAAGCAGTTATTCCTCACAGCAAAAGCAGAACTTCTATATATGTACATTGTTAAGGATCTTTGTGAAATATAACCTGGTAAGTGACTGGAAGCATTGTGCTTTGGGGTTAAAGAGTTAAAATTAAGGGAGAGGCCTTGCCTAAGTTAATGATAAATTTTCTATGAACTAAGAAGTATGTGTTAATAAACTCAATAAGTATATCCAAGGTACATAAAGAAAGTTAAATTTAAAACATAGATATATTCTGACAGAACTCACAGTAAGTGCTCACTAAACTATATGGTTCCCTAAGTTGGAGTGTTTTACAAGGTGGATTAATAAGTACTCAAAACTGTGGCAGCAGACTTCACTGGGGCTGGGGGGTAACTGGGGAATTGGCGATGGGTTAAAGGAAGGTAGAAAGGCACAGTTTTGTATGAGAGGAATGCTTGGATATACAAATACTGCACTCAGAGGCCAATTTTGTTACAGAAACATTGTTCCTCCTTATGTGAGAAGCTACCCTGAGGAAATTCCTAGTTGAAGCCCCAGAGGTTCATTTGACAAGAGAATGGCATCTTGCCCTAGCACAATGAATGAATGTGTCTCTACATGAGATTTAAGGGGCAGAGGTAACTCCAGAAATAACCCCCAAAATATCCCTGCATGCAAGCCTAAGGAACTGGGCTGGCTTGAGTTGTGAATGACATTCCTGTGTGGATGACATAGGCAATCTCCACAATAGGTCAATAGGCTGAGTTGGCTATAGGTGGGTCCCAACCCAAGAGCCTGGAGCAGCTGGAGGTATATGGATTTTCTTGGAAGGATGGTTTACTTGGTCACCTTTTCCTGGAGTGTTTGTTCCTAGGATGCAGTTGTGCCCATCATTGCTGAGACCTGTTCTTTACAAAGACCTGGTTACATAAGATGAGCTTTCTATCTTTATTCTACCTGGTGTGCTGACCCCATCCAATGCCATAGGATGGCTTCTTCGTGTCTGATTTTCCTTGAATGTTCTTTAGTGTTGTCCTTCAAAGATCTGAATATTTAGAGAAATATGATGAAGTTGTCTCTGAAGGGAAGCCTGGTATCTCCATATAGTGCTGCAATTCCAGATCCACCTTGGCTATCTGGACCCAGATACACTATTTTGCTGGTTCCAGAACAAGGCCATTTCCACCACTGATAGTGTGGTTTCCAGGTAACAATAGCTAAAGCACTGCTTTTTGTTTATCAAATTAGCAAAGCTTTTTTAAAAGTGTAATATCAATTTTTGATAAGGATCAATTGCTATAATCATTCTCATAAACTGCTTGCATAAAAATAAATGGGTTAACGTTTTCTGGAAAGAAATTTGTGAGTTTGAATTAAGAGTACTTTAAATAGTCATATTATTTATCAGATATTTCATTATCAAGGAATCTACCCTAAAGAAGTAGAAACTTTGTCATAGATGATTTTTCAAACTGTTTATTGAAGCATAATTGTTAATAGTAAAATTATGAACAAATCAATTACCCAAAAATAATAGAATGATTAAATTATTTATGATAAATTCTTTTGAAGTGATACTGGTTAGGTATTACAGTGGCGTTTTTCAGAGCTACCTAATATAATAGGAAAATGCTCATGCCGTAATATGGATACTAACCACATATGATTTGATTTCATTCTCGTAGAAATGCTTGCACATAGATAATTGTGGAAGACAATGCACTAAAATATCAACAATGGTTACTGCTTTCTGTCACAGAAAATCATTATTTAGGTCTTTGTACTTTTATTTATTTTTAATTCTTTTTTTTTTTTGCGGTACGTGGGCCTCTCACTGTTGTGGCCTCTCCCGTTGCGGAGCACAGGCTCTGGACGTGCAGGCTCAGCGGTCATGGATCACGGACCTAGCCGATCCGCCGCATGTGGGATCTTTCTGGACCGGGGCACAAACCCGTATCCCCTGCATCGGTAGGCGGACTCTCAACCACTGCGTCACCAGGGAAGCCCTTAAATTCTTTTTGACGACCATATATTATATACTAAAAATAATTTCATGGGACTTTATGTACATATTTTGCAGTTTCCTGGGAGTCTGTAATTATATCAGAATAGAAAATTTTGTCTGTTTTTAAAGTCCTGTACTAATTTGCATCTGTGATTGACTCTCCTTGTGTTGTTAAGATCTGCTTACAACAGAAGGTATGACCATTTCAGTAGAAGGATGGCAGAAACAAACATTTCTCCCTCTACTGATGTAAATTATCAGGCAAAAAAGAATCTTTAAAAAATTTTAAGTTCACATTTATTTATGCATTCAATACATAATTATTGACTGCCTACTATATGCCAAGCACTGTGCTACGTACTGGAAAAACAAGGATGAGTAAAACAGATTAAATCCCTTCAACCAATGTGTTTATATTATTATGGGAACTAGGTAATCCACAAGTATAAATTATGATAAGTGCATTTAAAAAGTACAGAATGTATTAAGAGAAAATATAACGGAGGAGCTGATCTAATCTGAGCATCAGTTATCTAATCTCCAAATGGTAGAGATAGCACTGACCTCAAAGGAGTTTGTGAAAAATAAGTAACATGTAAGGTTCATTGTACAATGCTTGGCACATTATTTGAGTTCAATAAAAGTTAGCTATCATTAACTTTAACAGCTGATTGATAGATAATGAAACTAAAAGAATATATAAGTAATAATAAAAAAGAGATTGAGATACTGTATCAAATTGTTGCTTTCAGCAGTCACTACAGTAGTGTATGCTAAGGAAAACACAGAGATAATTAGTTCTGAGGCCAATAAAAGCAAATACAGAATGATTAAGTAAAGACAAAGCAATAGAACAAGTAACCAATGTAAAAATATTTTATTCACCTAGTAAAGTAGAAATAGCGTTAGCAAGGAAAAATAAAAACAAGACAGAGAGAGTGAGATCTCATACTGTTGAAATATGTATAATGCTCAACTGGGATGTTTTATCAAATGGTTATCAGTGTCTGTTTTTTATACCTTTACTCTCATTACAGAAAACATCCCCCTGAAAGTAGATTTTTAACCAAAATTATGTCCTTTTCCAATCTATGCCCCATAGAAAGCTTGTTCTGATTAAAAGTAAAAAACAATGAAGAATATTGAATAAATGTTTTTGCTGGTTATTGTCCATGTAGCCTTCACTCTCTAAGATGTGAAGACATGTAATTATGTGTCATTGGCATTGCTAGTGAAGAAAGGAAGTCTGAACTCTTATCCATTTGATAACTGAAGAAAAAACTGATGGAACATCTGGGGATCATAGAATCTTTGTGGGACTCAATGGAATAGTGACCCAGTGAGTAAACTTAAAGTAAGAGTATTCACATGTCTGGTAAATTAGAGACCATCTTCTAGTGCTATGAGAAGAACAGGAAACATTTGTTGAGGGCTGATTTTGGGCCATGCTCTATTCTAAGCACTCATTCAATTCTCAACAACTTTAGAAAGTAGTTGCTAGTTCCTTTCCCATTTCATAGATAAATAAATTGAATCAGAAAGAGATCAAATAACTTTTCTACATACAGGCCATACAGGAGAGGATTTAAAACCACATCACTAAACTGCAGGTTCCAGGCTTGCTCATTTATACCTCTATTCTCTACTGCTACAGATTTAAGGAAGACAAACTGAAGATAAACATAGCATTTGCCAATTTTAATAATTAGTTTTGAGTTAATTGTATAAGCAGGAAACTGCCCAACCATGGAATAAAATGGATCAACTGGAATAAACTTTAAGAAATTCTTATAGAAAACACTCTACCAAAGTTCCAAAGGTTTAAGGTAGGTCAGGAGGTAAATAAGTAGATGTGATATTTTCCTTTTCCTTCTCTGTATCCATATGGCATGATAATAAAGCCAAAAACAATACAAATGATGATAGCAAAAACAAAATAGCTAATAACACCCAGAACTATGATTGGCATATAGTAGGTATTCCATAAATATTTGTTGAATGAATGATTGAATATTTCTTACATGCCAGAGAAAGCAGATCTTATATAAACAATTTAATATTATTTTACCACTTTACAAATGATGAAATTTAGATCTTGAGAGATTGATTTCTTTAAAAGTCAGTTTTAAAGTGTGAAACTAAGATTCAAACATTATTTCTCTTATTTTAGTTCCTACAGAGCCTTCTATTTTAAATTTTCTACACAGATGTTAAACCTCTCCCTTTACCTCCATATTTTGCAGGCTGGAAATAGAAATGCTAGCAGGTACTAATCTAACAAAACTATTCTTAAACCATCTAGTTTGTTTTGAATTTGCTGTAATGGCTTTTTATGTCAAAATAATGTGTGTCAGCACTGTATGTAAATAAGCTCTGCAATTGACAGCTCTGAAATGGGATTTTGAACTAAATATCTAGCAAAGCAGGACACATCCATCATTGGTAGCATGGACAACCTCTGGAAAGGGATAGTGTGCAATTGTCAAGACTTTCACCACTGGTGAAATGGAATGGTATCCCAGTGAAATGAAGTGCACTGATTGGTACATTATATGAAATCTTTGACAAATACAGGAGAAGTATAAAGACTATGTAATCAAATGCCTCTTGCGACAGTGTGTTGGATATGTCTAAGGACTATCTTTGTACAGATATCCAGTAGATGATTGGAGCTCAAGAGAGAAGTTGGTTCAGAAAATAGGCTTTTGCAAGATGTCTGCCTATAAAAAGAGCTTGCAAAAGCACTTGTGATAAAAAGAAACTTCAAAGGGCAGTGCCCTCTAGAACATAAACCCTAAAAAGAGTAGCAGAATGGGGGTATTCTGACAAGAAGAATGATTATAAAAGTGAGGAGAAGAGCTAGGAGAGAATAGTATGCCAAAAGCTAAGGGATCAGAGCTCTTACCTGAAGAGGGGATGGTCAATAGTATAGGACTAATGATGGAATAATTTTTGGCAATTAAGAGTTCATTGATGATGTCATCAAAAATGAACTAAATAAAAACAAAATCATCCTGGGAGTGAGTTATAATTGAAAAAATAAGAAACTAATGGACATAAACCACACTTTCAATTAGTTTAGTCAAAACTAAGAAATAGGACAGAGACTTAATGAGTAGATAGTGTGGAGTTTCAAAGGAAAAAAGTCCTTATGGAGAAGAGAAAATTTACTAAGATACCAACATGTGGATGATTTAATGTCAGGGATTTGGAGGAGCATCCTGTGGACAATTTGGAAGTTCCAGAGACAGAAAGATTGAAATTTTAAGAAGAGTTAATCTTCAAAAAACAAATACCAGTGAGAAAGGCAAATCATAAGATATGTCTACAACTCATGAAATTTTTAAATAATACTAATTCCATAGAAGAAATGTTAGGTGAAAATATAAAGTAGAATAGAAAAAAAGTTATCTGGAAATAGTAAAGATGGTATGAGAAGCATATTACCAGTTATTCTTTTATAGTTCACGAATGGCTTCATATTCAAAAGAGAAATTATAAAAAATGTGGTAGCTTAGAACTTACGTAAATAATGTGTTTGCAAGAATGGAGTGTTTTTGGGCTTCCCTGGTGGCGCAGTGGTTGAGAATCCGCCTGCCA
The DNA here is from genome assembly GCF_026419965.1 of Kogia breviceps. Lineage (NCBI taxonomy): Eukaryota > Metazoa > Chordata > Mammalia > Artiodactyla > Physeteridae > Kogia > Kogia breviceps. The sequence continues at coordinate 90,142,973 of NC_081312.1, read as the reverse complement.
ATGCAGGGGACACGGGTTCGTGCCCCGGTCCGGGAAGATCCCACATGTCGCGGAGCAGCTGGGCCCGTGAGCCATGGCCTCTGAGCCTGCGCGTCCGGAGCCTGTGCTCCGCAACGGGAGAGGCCACAACAGTGAGAGGCCCGTGTACCGCAAAAAAAAAAAAAAAAAAAAAAAAAGGAGTGTTTTTGTATTTGCTTTCTGAGAAAACTTTTTTTTTTTTTTTGTAATAATGTGTTTTGATACAGGTAACATGTTAAAGGATTTGGATTTCTCTGAACAAGGTCCTGTATAAATATTAGATTTTGTTTGCTAAATTAGGATTACTTGGAATTCATTTGGAGCAGCTGTATCACCTTAGACCTTTGCAAGTATAGTGTGTTTCAGGAAGGAGTTCAGTGTCAACAGCTTAAGATTTGGAGTGTTACAACTTTAGCAGAAAAATCTTACACCTTAGAAGAAAAAAATGGCTGCAAGGTCAAGCTTTCTCTACTAAAAGTCAAGATTCCTTGCTTAACCTGGTGAAATTACAGACTAGATTGTATCCAGGTTTCCCCAGAGAAGGTGGTTCTCCTATCACAATATTTATGAAGCACACAGAGGAACAGATAAGCCTTGAAGGCCAGAATGTGACAAACTTTTTTATTCCTCTGTCTGGCTCTCCCCAGGCTCCCTTACATGCACACCTAATCAAAATCTAATTGTATAGTTGGAGCAGTTGTCTGATTTTTAAAAGTCCTTATGCTACTTCATAATCAAAGAATACAACCTTTACTGATTTCATTACTTGAAATGAGCAAAATAGTTTTTATGCACTGTAAAAAATTTTCTCACCTCCAAGTTGGTTATGGTTTTATTGAAAGGGCAAATTATAAGGCATATGATGTGATAAATTCTTTGATCAACTGTAAACACATCTTTAGACTGCCTATAATTTGTTATATATTTAAAAAATTTCTGTTGTTTCAATTAAAGTGTCTTCTTCAGTTCACAGTGCTGATCTAGGTCAAATGGGAACAATTTACCTTTAAATAGCATAAAACACAAGAAAAAATATTGGATATCATATGGCGTCAGCTTTATATTTTCTAGTTTTATGGTATCATTTTCCAAGTAATCTTCAAGCTCTACATGTAGTACTTGGGTGTAGTATTTGAATAATGTTTGTACATTTAGAAAAGGAGAGAGTTGTTCCAAACCACACATTGGCATTCCATCCTTTATTAGTGGTTTTGCATAACAAAGAGCTTCTTAAGTTTGCTATCAATCAGCAGCCTTTGTTATTTTTGTATATTCTGTTTCTAAGACCCTCAAATTTGGTATGTAGGAGGTTTTCACATGCTTTATTCTGGAGTCAGTGTGCACGAATTACTATTCTATCTGAACCTGCACTGGAATATGTCAGAGGATGCATTCAAGTTCCAGCGCCCTTTCATTATTACCTGAGAAACTAGGAAAAAAGAATTAATCTCTTTGGAAATTACCAACCATTTACCCCTAGGATTGTTGTGAGAATTAAAATAGGTTCTATGTGTAAATCTGCACAATGATTCTTAGTGGAGATTAAATGACAGTTGGCTTCCATTTGCCACTTTTTCTAATCCTTTCTAATTCTCAGTTTCCTCATCTGTTACATAATTTTTCTGAAACATTTCAAGTAAGTAGATATTTCTATTTATGAGTCACAAATGCAATGTCAAAAGGATTTGTGATTGCTGTTCTGCACTGCCTCATGAAAAATGTACAGAGAGGCATCAGAGAATCGTAATTCACTGGAGGATCATTCCACAGACCCAACTACATGAAAGAGATACAGGATTAGTCCTTCTCTACCCAATATTAAATTTAACCGAGATTCTCTCACTATCATGCAGTAATTTGCTCACAACTGCTGTCTGCAGTTTTCCTGCCTCTTATTCGAGTTCAAATGAATCAATCAAAAAACTTTCTGAGGAGAAACTGTGACCTGAGAAAAGAATTAGGTAATTTAAGAATTGAGGAAGTATGTGTGAAGAAAACAAATAGACTTCAAGCTCTCGCTATGACAGAATAGCTTGTATCAGATTAACTTTCCAACTGAGGGAACAGGAAGTGTATGTGGGAATACAAAAACTGGAAAAAATAACTTTAGAAATTAAAAAAAAAAACCACTATGAAAGACAATGGAGAGCAACCAATGCAGGCAGTGCTTCAGGGTCTATGATCCTTTAGAGGAAAAAAAGTACAGTAAGAGAGTTCCATTTTTATCCCAGCTTTATCTTCTAAGGGGATTTTCCACTGTGCTGCTAGGGAAAGGAAATTGGTAGAATTAACTGACTGAGAAGACAGAGTTCAGGTCTGTTGGTACTTTACAGGCTAAATTCTGGACAGAAGGAGAGTCCAGTGAAGACACTCAAAAATCTGCCTGTACACTCCCATGAGTCTTTGGCCAGTACTTAAACTATGTCTATATAGAGTAAGTCACCTTAGAATTCAGTAAAATATGACATCTAGAATGTTGAAAAACAGCAGAGATTTTAGCATCTGTGTTGTGCTGTGGAGACAGAGGTTGGAATTCAAGCATTTCAAAGGTGGAGAAGACTTCATAAACACCTTGGGCTTTCCAAGCGAATCTCCAGAAAGGCCACATCCTAAGAGTAAGGGATCCACCAAAAAAATAAGATTCATAGCTTGAGAGTAAGGGAAAATCTGAAGAAGCGCAGCACTGAGGAAGTCTGACACCATGCCTCCATACGATCACAGTGCTCTGCCAAAAGTCTTTCTGCCTGTCCAAAAAAACTTAACCCTCCTTGGAGGGAGATAGTATCATTAAGAGCCTTTATGATTTTTTAAAACTTGTTTTATGGAGGTGTAACTTAGATACTATAGACTGATTGTATAAAAGGCATTAAGTGTACAGCTTAGTAAATATCTTCATATATTTACACCTTTGTAATTACCATTCATTTCAACATATAGAACATTTCTAGAATCCTGGAAGGTTCTCTCATCTCTCAGAGGTATTCAGTATTCTTATATCACCATCAGTTAGTGTTGCTTGTTCTAAAATTAATATAAGTGGAGTCATTTGTATGTTTAATGCCCAACTCCTTTCACTCAACATAATAACTATGAGATTCATCTGTGTTGTTCTGTGTATGTATAGTTTCTTTTTATTGCTTTATAGTATGCCATTATATGAATATTCCACAATTTATTAATTTAATATGTTGATAGAAATTAAGGTTGTTTCCAGTTTAGGGCTATTATGAAATATTCTTGTATACACTTTTGGGGGAATTTATGCACTAATTTTTCTTGTGAATATGACTAGGAGTGGTATAACTTTAGCAGATATTGCAAAGTATTTTTCAAAGCGCTGGTAAATATTTACACTCCTAACAGTGATTGTTGAGAGTTCCAGTTACTCCACATTTTTTCTGACATTAGTATTGTGACTCTTTGGAATCTGAGTCTTCAGGGGAAATATGTAGTGGTATCATACTGTGGTTTTAACTTGCATTCCCTTTGTAGGTAAAAATGTTGTGAACATTTTCCTATTCTTACTGACCATTTGATTCCCTCTTACGAAGTCCCTTTCAAGACTTGCCCTTTTTCATTGGGTGTTTTTTTAACAAAATTATTTGCAGGAGCGATTTATATACTCCAGTCATATCTTCTGTTGGATATGTGAACTGCAATATCTTCTCCCTGTCTGTGAACTATCTTTTCACTTAGTTAATGGTGTCTTTTGATTGATAAACATCAAAGGACAAATAATCAAAGGATTATTTATATTCTTTTTAATTAGTGGTTTTGGGTATTGTTTAAGAAATCTTTTGCCTACAGCAAAGATGTGAAAATATTGTCCTATTGCCTTCTAGAAACTTTATTGTTTACCAATCACATGTAGGCCTATGATCCATCTTGAATAAACTTGTACATATCCTATGAGCATGTAAGGTAGGAGTCTATGTTCTTTTTTTTTTTTTTAACTAATAAATAGGCAATTGTCCCAGTATAATTTATTGAAAAGACATCCTTTCCTCCAGTGAATTAGTGCTCAAGCCATTGATGACTATACATTTGCAGGTCCATTATTAGATTGTCTATTTGGTTACACTGGTCTGTTTTTCTATGTATATGCCAAACTAGGCTCTCTTAATTACTCTAGTTTTAGAATAAGTCTTGAAATCTAATAATGTAGTTCCTCTGACTTTGTTATTCATCATCAAGATTGTCTTGGCTATTCTAGGTTCTTTCCACTTAGGTATAAGTTTTAGATTCAGCTTTTCAATTTTCCCCCAAAATATGCTGTGTTTGCAGAGGATTTGAAGACAAATTTGAAGCAGAATTTTCATACTAATCATAAGGGATTTTCTAATCCTTTAAAATTGGGCTATTAAATTCTTTTTGAGCAATGATTCATAGTTTCTGGTGTATAATTCTTACACATATTGTATTATATTTACTCCTAGGCAAACTAGTGTAGATGAAATATTTTTTTTAATTTCCTTTTATAATTGTTAGCTGCTGGTACAAAGAATTATTATTTTTTGAATATTGACATATCCTTCAACTTTGCTAAATTAATTAATTCCAACAATTTAAATTCTTCTGGATAATTTTTCTTACATACCCAATCATGCCATCTGCAAATAAAGTTTATTAATTTACAATATTTATATTTTTATGCATTTTCCAACTTTGTGTTAATTATAGATGCACATACAGTTGTACAAAAAAATACAGTACAATTCTATATGCCCTTCACCCAGTTTGCCCGGAGTTAAATCTTGCATAACTATAGTACAATATCATAGCCAAGAAATTGATGTTGATACAACCCATCAATCTTAGTCAGATTTCAGCAGTTTTACATGTGCTCCTTTGTATATGTGTGTGTGTTTGTGTGTCTGTGTGTTTTGTTCTGTGATATTTTATCATAACGTGTGACCATATTCACATTCAAAATACAGAAGAGTTCCATTAAAAGGATACCTTGTGCTACCCTTTTACAGCCATTGTTGCCTCGCCCCTGACTGCAACCCCTTGCCTGCCCTCAGCTCTGGCAACCACTAATATGGTTTTGATTTCTATAATTTTGTCATTTCAAGAATGTTATATAAATGACATGACACCTTTGAGACTATTCTTTTTCCTCCCAGCATGATGAACTTGAGATTCATCCACCATACAATATTCAAGTTGTATCAAAGTTTATTCCTTCTTCTTTCTTATATTCTGTGGTATGGATATATCACGTTTTGTTTAACCAGTTACCCATTGAAAGACAAACAGCTTATTTCCAGTTTGGGCCTAACAAGAATAAAGGTGCTGTGAACATTCATGTACAAGTTCCTGTGTAAACATGTTTCTAGTTCTCAGGGATAAATGCCCAGCAATGCCATTACAGAGTCATATGGTAAGCTTGTGTTTAATTTTTTAAGAAACTGCCAAACTATCTTCCAGAGTATCAGTTGACATTTCCATCATCAATATATGAGTGATCCAGTTTCTCCACATCCTTGACAGCATTTGATGTTGAGGTTTATCCAACTTTGGGTTGCTCAGCTTCTTGAATCTATATAAAGATTTATATGTTTCACCAAACTTGGGAAGTTTTCAACCACTATTTCCTTGAACAACTTTTCAGTTCCACTCTCACTCTTCCCTTCTTACAGGGTTCTAATTATACCAGTGCTAATTCTTTTGTTATAGTCCTACAGGTTCCTGAGGCTCTGGGTTTGTTGTTGTTTTATTTTTCAGTCTATTTTCCATTTTTGTTCAGATTGTGTAAATTCTATTGATGTGTTAATTTTACTGATTCTATCCTCTGTCATCTCCGCTCTACTATTGAACCCATCAAGCAGGTTTTTTATTTCAGTTTTGTATTTTTCAGTTCTATAATTTCCAGTTGGTCCCTTTTCATAACTTCTATTTATTTGTTGATATTTTCTATGTTTTTATTTGTTTTAAGAAGATTCACAATTTCTTCTTCAAGCCTTTTTATGGTGGATGCTTTAAAATCCTTTTCAGATAATTTCAACATATGATTTATCTTAGTGTTGACATCTGGTATATATTTTTATTCAGGGTGTGATTTTCCTTGTTCTTTTCAAAGATGAGTGATTTTTTATTGTACCCTAGATATTTTGGATATTATATTATGAAACTTCAGATACTATGTAATCTTCTTATTGTAGTAGGTAGTCCTCCCATTTGAGGTGTACCTCTGGGGCAGGTAGATGTGTCCGTCCAGCTTCGGGCCAGGCCCTGCCAAAACCACCCTAGCAAAAGTGGAGTGCCAACTCACACTGCATTATTGCAGACAAATCCAGTTTCTCCTCTGCCCTACTGATACCTTCTAGGTGAAACTGGGGCACTAATTTGTACCTCCTTGTTTCCTCCAAGAGGGGATTTAGGCTCAGCTTCCTGCTGGGCCCCACTGACACCAGTAGAGGGGAACAGAGGAAGCAGAGTGCCAACTAGCCTTTCCTGTCCCCAACAACCTCATCCTGCCTTCTTAATGCTAGGTGAGGTGGGGACTCAGCTGCCCCACTGGGCCCCACTGATACTGGGAGATGGCCAGCATTCATGTCAATTAACCTTACTTTTCAGAGCCTCATTCAATCTCATTGCTGCTGGGTGTGTGTGAAGGTTCAGCTTCTCGTGGGGCACTGGTAAGAGCCGGGGTGAGGAAGACTTAGAATATTGACTAGTTCTGACTCACACTGCCTTGTACAGTCTCAATGCTGTGGAAGGGGTGGAGGCTTAGCTTATGGCTGGATCCCCCTGACACTACCATGGTGGAGTAATTTTAGCACCACCTACTTCCAGGTGGAAGATCAGGGAGTTGGAGCATTACCATCTGCTTCAGACATACAGAGGATAGAAGATCAGCTCCAGTCTCAGAACGATGATACCACTTTATCAGGGAATTGGAGAGCTGCCAGCTTTGGCCAGTTTGGGGATGGAAGGTTAGCTCCCAGCTTGGCTACACCCATACCACTGGGGAGGAGAATTGGAGAGCTGCTGCCTGGTTTCTGCTGGGCAGGGGTAGGGCTGGTAGAAGATTAGTTTCCTGTTCAGCCTCTAAATTCTTACAGTGAGTGGTGCACTTTTTGCTGCTGGTGTTTGACCAGAGTAGGGTATTGGCAATAAGGATTTTTGTTGTAAGGCCATGGATTTCTGGTCCTTGGGCTAAGTGGAACAGGCTTGTCTTAGAGCTTTTTTGGTTTTGTTTTTGTTTTCTGTTTGTGCCTGTTGCAGGTCTTGGGTTTGAAGGCTTCTGCAGCACCCTGCTGAGATGAAATGTTAACCAGTAAGGAAGCCAGGGAACTCACTGTCCTGCCATTCCTCAGGTCCCAAGGTCCCTAGGCAGTTTGCCTTCTTTTTTCCACCTTTCTGAGCCTTGTGGTGCTTGTCTGCTGTGTTATGTCCAGAGTTTTCAGTTATGAGGCAATGCCTGGGAACAATGGGGCTATTTCATCTTAGCCAAAGCCAGAAGTCTTTTTTATGGCTTTTTTGTACTGGCCAAGACCTCAAGTACAATATGTGAAACAAATCAAGATAGTTGCATTCTTGTTTTGTTCCTGAATCAGGGTAAAATTTTCAGTATTATTAGTATGCCCTTTTGATAGGTATTTTTGTCTGATTAAGGAAATGTCCTTATATCCCTAGTTTGCCAAGAGTTTTTAGGATAAATTAAATTTTATCTAATGCTTCTTTTTTTGCTGTAATTGAAAGAACAATATACTTTTTCTCCTTTGTTTTGCTGAAGAGGTGAATTATATTGATTGATTTTCAAAGGTTAAATCCAACTTGCATTTTTGAAAAAAAAACACATTTTGTCATCATGTGTTATCCTTTTAGTGTTGGATTTAATATTCTAAAATTTCATTAATAAGGACTTTTGCTTTTATGGTGTAAGAGAGATTACCTTCTTGAATTTATTCATTGGATTCTTAATTTTATATCTGTTATTTTTTCAGTTATAAGAGTTTTATTTTCTTTCAAATCTAACTCCCTTCATATTGTTACTAATTCTCTTCCAAAATTTTCAATTTACTTCCTATATTAAACTATGTGAGTTGTAATTCCAATATCCTGACCCCCTGTTGTTCTGTTTATTTTGTCTGTTTCTTCCTTTAGTTTTCATTTATATAGTCTCTCTTTTTTTTTAAATTAGAGCTATGATGTCAGGGAGATATGGTTTCATATCCTCCTGGTTTTTGTCATTTACTGACTCTGTGATTATGAATAATCAACAAGACTTAGTTTTCCTAATGTAATATGGGAATAAAATCACTTTTCTTGTGGGATTGAAGTGAATAATAAGTGAGATAACTGTAAGAGTGGCCAGTATTCTTTAGTCTTTCTTGAAAAATTTTTTCCTTTTATAATTTTCTCATGTAATTTTTTATTTCTGTAGAAGGCAGGAGAAGAAATATTTTTCCTTGACTACCTCATTTTTTATTTATTTTAATATTATAAATCAGATATGGTGTCTCCTTTCTTACAAAACAAACTTTAAATACTATGGCCCCTGTTTGGGGCACATAATGGTAAAGAATAATAGCTATTTTTTGAGCACCTTACTACTTGCCAAACACAATATACACAATTTTCATGAATTCTTACAGAATTCACGTGAGGTAGGTGCTAACAACATTCACATTTTACGGACAGAAAGAGACATGAAGTACCTTGCATAAGAGCCTGGAGCCAGAATCCAAGCCCAAGGAATCTGACTCCAGTCCAGATAACTTACCTACTTCTTACCTACTTCCCTACTCCTTTGTTTCTCACCTACACATTTTAATTAAGAGGCAGTGTGTTGTAGTGGTTAAAACACAGACTCTGCAGTCACATTACCTCAGTTTGACTCCTGGTTCTGCTACTTATGGTGTGAGACAACAAGCAAGTTGCTGAAAACTGAGTTTTCTCATATATAGTAATTTGTATTATGATCTGTATTAAGTGTTGGGCCATTCATGTAGTCTTATCTCCTGTAGGCTTGATCATTTTGATTGTGTAACTAACATTATATTTGGAAATTTATTTTTAGAAGTGATTTTGAGGATTAGATTAGGGTCATAATCCTACATGGAGGACTCATCTTTACTTCTCCTAAGTATCTGGGGACACCAGAAATCTGGTATTACTTTAATCAATTCCCAGGAATTGAGAATATTTGAGGTTTTTTTTCAAAGTCTCTATGAGAGCCAATCTAGTTCTATTTCCAGGTCACTCTTTTCCTAGGTTGCAGCTTTTTAGAGTCCCAATCCAAAGTATTAGAATTACCAAGACTTACATGTTTTTTGAATCCTGAACTCCAAAGATTTATTCCCTGCCCCAAGATGTTTTCAGAAGTGCTTCTGACATTCTCAGCATATCAAACGCTACCAGCAGAAAAGCTGCTCCAAGTGTTGTTTTACCTCTTTGGATTTCTAACTTCAATTATATGTAGTATCAGTAAAATGTCTTCATTTTATTAGTCCTCAAGGATATTTATATACCTTTATATCTTTCTGTCTATCTATCAGATTGTTCTAGTTGTCCTTGGTGGGAAGATTGATCTAGTTGCTTTATCTACTATTAAAAAGCAAATATGATTTTCACATTTAGATTCAAATAATTAATAATTCTTTGAATGCCAAGTTTATGTTTTTTATTTTGTTCATTTTACTTATCTTTATCTCCTACAATGAATAGGTATTACATATGTAATATGAAATATTTATTTAAAAATATAAATTGTAAAAGATCAGGATGGGAGAGATCATGTTTGATAGTAAGTCATATGAAAGATGGAAGAAAATATAAAGTCACAGAATTCATGAATCATAGGCAATATAAAAAAACTACAGCCAGATTTACTTGCTCTCCATATGCTGCAGTGTGGTGGTCTTAGGAGTACTCAATTTAACTCAACCAAAAAAACTTCTGTGGATCATTGATGAATTGTGATGTATCCAGAGGAGAGCAGAAAAATCTTGAGTTTTCAGTTGCAATGAGGAAGAGTTGGATAAACAGGGGAAGTTTAACTGAGACAATATATGATTAAGAAGAAATATGATAACTATCTTCAAATATTTGAAAATATATTATGCTGGAGAAAGTTTATTTAGTGCATGTTGCTTTAAAGGGCAAAAATAGGGAGTTAAATAAAATAGGAAGGGAAGTTTTCCAAATAATCAGAAAGGTTACCAGTACTATATATTTATAGTATGGAGAGCTTTGCAAAACAACATTATCTGCCCCTGGAAGTGGCACAAACTAATGGATTGATGGCTACTTCTCAAACTTCCCTTAAATGAGTGTATCCATTACAAATCAAATATATTGTAAAATTTTATGTTTCTAGGGTTGTTCTAGAAACAGTATGTAGGATGTATTATAGGGGTAAGAGTTTAAGATCAAATAAACAAGGCAATCTAAACACTAAATTATGTCTTACTTGGACATGACTTGACAGTGGGTTTGGCAAGGACATGGAAACCAGAAGGATTCCCTGAAAAATTATCAAATTATTTGGTGGTTTACTATATATAGAAGATAAAGTAGAATAGAGTAATCAAATATTCCTTCTTTTTTTTTCGGTACGCGGGCCTCTCACTGCCGTGGCCTCTCCCGTTGCGGAGCACAGACTCCGGACGCGCAGGCTCAGCGGCCATGGCTCACGGGCCCAGCCGCTCCACGGCATGCGGGATCTTCCCGGACCGGGGCACGAACCCGCGTCCCCTGCATCAGCAGGCGGATTCTCAACCACTGCGCCACCAGGGAAGCCCAAATATTCCTTCTTAATGTGCATTAATTCTAGGAAGAATGTAGGATTAAGTGGAGTGAATAATGTGAAAAAATCACATTATAAATTGTAAGATATTTAAAAATATTTGTTATTGCATAAGTTTTTGTATAGATTTTTGCTTCCTGATTTCTACAACTACTTCTTTTCTTGAGAAGCAGTCATTTGTTCTATAAAATTTTCTACCTCTATAATCTGTCCTGCTGAAAAATTGCAACAACCCATGTGTGAATAATAGAAACTTTTCATTATTTCTGCCTAATTCAATTTTTAGCTTTCCCAATTTAAGGGATGTTCAGGCTCATTATCCATCCTGGAAAGGTAGATTATTGCTGATATAATAGTATTACTTTAGTATAGAATTTTTTTTTAATGGTGCAATACTTCTTATATCTGATAAAAAGTTATTTTTCATTATTCTTCTACTATTTGCATAACTCTGTACAAAAAAATTGAGTTATACCAAGAAACAAGGTAATTTAACCTTATATAGTTTTCTTTATGTAGTTGTTGGTAGGCAGAATAATAGCTAACCCAAGATGTCTAGATCTTAATCCCCAGAGCCTGTGAATATTTACCTTACTTGGCAAAAGGAACTTTAGATGTGTGATTAAGTTAAGAACCCTGATATGGGGAGATTATCTTGGATTATACAGGCCCAGTCTAATCATGTGAGTCCTTAAAAGCAGAGAACCTTTCCAGGCTGGAGTCAGAGAGAAATGTAACTACCAAGGAGTGGTTTTGAAGATGGAGGAAGCGGGCATGAGCCAAGGAATATGTGTGGCCTCTAGAAGCTGGGAAAGGGAAAGGAAGCTCCCCTGGGGCTTCCACAAAGGAGTACAGAACTGCCAACACCTTTATTTTAGCCCAGTGAGACCTGCATCAGATTTCTGACCTAAAGAAGTGTAAAGTGACGTCTGTATTGTTTTAAACTACTAAGTTGGTAACCACAGCAGGCATAGAAAACTAATACTTCCATGAGCTCATGTTTGCTACAACCATGGATTTTCTTACTCATTAATTTGGATGTAAACAGAAAGAAAAAAACAGAAAGAAAAAAAGTGTTCACTGACTTGAACAGAGTTTTTTTTCTCATGTAACAAGAAATCCAGAGTTAGGTAGCCCAAGGCAGGTGCTGCTGCTCATCCTGACCCAGACTCATTTTAGCTTCTTGCTCTGTCATTCTTAGCAGATGTTTTTCATTCTTATTTTTGTAAGATGGCTGCCACTTCTCTAGGCATCTCATCCTCACCCCAAGAAGGAAGAAGATGAAGAGATGAGTGAGCAGGTAGCAAAATGACATCTTTGCAGAGCTTTTCCAGAAGGCCCACTCAGCCTTTTCAGATTTATGTCATTGCTCAGGTAAATTCATATGGATACCCTAGTTGCAAGGTAGTTTAGAACTTGGAATTCTTAGCCGGGTACATTTGGTACCCTGAACAAATTTGGGATACTCTTAGTACGGAACAAGTAGAGTGGGTTAGAACTTATCATTGCCTTTTACTTCCATTACTACACATTTTAGGGAGTGCAGAGCCTACTACTGGAATCGAAAGGGTGTTCCTGTATTCTAAAAAAGTAACTATGAGCAAATTGTGTAAAGGGTTGAAACACACAATCCCTGATTTGGAGACATGGATTTTAGGAATTAAGAGGTAGAGAAGAATTACTTGGGAAATGGATCTATGATTAAGAAGATTGCTTCATCAGCATATTTATCTAGCCAACTTCTATTTTTTCCTTCCATTTGTTCTTCCTGGCTTTTCATCATAGCAATATTCCAAGACTTAAGTTTAAGACTTATCTTTCTGTTATTCTCTATAAAACTCTTCTACTGATAATTTCAAATACCTATAGGTTGTTTTTTTAGTATATTTCTACAGGATAACTTGGCCAAGTAAAAGGTATATCCTTTCACTTTTTCCCCCTATTTCCTAAATAAAAGATTAGCAAACTAGGCTTGCACACCAAATCCAGCTTATCATCTAGTTTTCTAAATAAAATTTTATTGGGACACTTATTTACATATTTCTTATGGTGGCTTTTGTGCTACAATGGAAGGTTTTGATAGTTGCCACAGAGACATATGTCTCACAGAGCTAAAAATATGTACTATCTGGTGCTACAGGTAATATTTGCCAACACTTGTCCTCAATTAAGGATAATTATTTTATGATATGGGGTTGAAGTGGGTAAAGGAAGTATCAGTACAAATTGGATTCCAACCACTATAAAATGCTTTTCGCCGTCTTGGGAGTTTATCTCCTATCTTCTTGTGACACTTCAATTAGGAGTATTACATCATTTAAGTTTTGTAAAAACACCTTGGTACTTTTATTTCTCCCTCTTATCTAGCATTAATAGACCAGCAAATGAATACCCAGAATTTTTCATCTTGAATATCAACTGGACATGAAGGGGAAAACAATCTGAGACAAAGGAGTAGAGGTTATTTGATTCTGTTTATTACAGTAAAAATCCATGCAAATATCTTGCCTAATCCTGGAATTTCTGTAACTCCAGACCTCCAGAGTAAATTGTTAAGTCCAAAATATTCTTCCAATTAAAGTCATATTAACAAGATAATTAAAGAATAATGTGATATGTACCATAAGGGTATATAAAGTACTTGTAGAGGACAAAGAGAGCATTTCTCAGATGAAACTGAGTTGAGTAGTGAACGATGAGTGGAATTTTACCAAGGAGACAACACAAGGAAAGGAATCTTAGGTTGGGGGAAGAGAACATTTAATAAATACCGTGTTGGAAACTTAAATGAATGTTATTTTGTATTAGTTTTCTAATGGCTGCCATATGAAAGTACAATAGACTGGGTGGCTTAGGCAACAGGAATTTATCCTTTCACAGTTCTGCAGATCAGGGTGTTGGCAGGATTAGTTTTTTTTCCGAAAACAATCTTCTTGGCTTGTAGTCAGCCATCTTATCTGTCTTCTGTATCTTTTCAAGGTCTCCCCTCTATATGTGTCTGTGTCCTAATTTCCTCTTCTCATAAAGACACTAGTCATACTGGATTAAGGCCTACCTTAATGATTTAATTTTAATTACCTTTTTAAAGTCCCCATTTCTGTGTGCAGTCACATTCTCAGGTGCTCAGGGTTAGAACATCAACGTATGAATTTGGGGGTGATAAATTCAGTTCATAGCATATGTATCCATAGATTTAGAAGTATTTTGATTCAACCATAGGATAAAATGATACACCAGGAGGAGTGGTAAAATATGTGACTATAAAGGTAGTCAAAACCCAAATTTGGGTAATGTCATAGTAAAGACTTTGGAATTATTTTGTAAATAATGATGAATCAAAGGCTGATGTTTAACAGAGAAATATCGTGATCAGAATTATACTTTAGAAAAAATAAGTCTTTATGGTGGTGGAGAAAGTTGTAAAGTGGGTGAGACTAGAAACAAGAAGACCAGGAGGTTAGTTTTTGCAATAGTCCATGCCATTGAAGATGGAGATCCAAATAAAGGCAGTGGAATGTTATACAGAAGGGAAGGGGCATATTTCTGGGCTAATTTAACTTTCCTAACCCCTTGAAATTAGGGTGGAGAGAGAAAGCAGAAGAAGCTTGGGCTGCTGGGTTGGCAGCGGCTCTATTTGTGGAGATAGGAATGGAAAAGGTCATTTCAGTTTGGAATGTTTTACTTTGAGGTACTTGTGATGATTAATTTTATGTGTCAGTTTGACTGGTCCACAGGGTGCCCAGATATTTGGTTAGAGATTATTCTGAGTGTGTCTGTGAGGGTGTTTCTGGATGATATTAACCTTTGAATCAGTAGACTAACTAAAGCAGATAGTCCTCCCCAGTGTAGGCAGCTCTCATCCAATCCACTGAAGGCCTGAACAGGACAAAATGCTGAGCAAAAGAGAATTCACTACCTTTTCCTGATGGTCTTGATAGTGGCACATTGGTCTTCTCCTGCTTTCAGGCTCAGACTAGAATTTACACTCTTGGCTTTCCCATAATCAAGCCTACAGATTACAGATCTTGGGACTTCTCAGGCTCCATAACTGCATGAGCCAATTCTTTATTATCTCTCTGTCTGTCTATCTATCTATCTATCCATCTATCTATCTTCCTATTGATTCCTTGTCTCTGGAGAACTCAGTCTAATACAGTAAGTACTCATCATCCAGTAAGGCGCTGGAAAAAACCCTTGAAGCAGCTAAAGATATAGGTAAATTAGAGAAGATATTTGTGAATCAGTAATGTTTAATGATTAATTAAACATTAATTATTTAATTAATTAGAGAAGAAATTTGTGAATCATTAATGTTTATAAGAGTTAACTAAAGTAACAGTTGAGAAAATAAAAATCACCATTCAATAATAAATTTCAAATGCAGTTTTGTATGTGGCCCTGTGCTTTTCTTCAGAACTCCTCAGGCTGTGCCTTGATCTTTGCTGTTTTCACAACTTCCCTTGAGCTGGGAACTATCTTAGATCCCCTCAGAACTTAGTGCTATGAAAATGTAATACTTTCATTTACTCTTTTCTAATTCATGAGATTATAAAACCTTTGATTAGCTGTCATCAGAGATAAACCTCTCATCTCCTGATTAAATTAAAACAAAATATTCAAATTGGTTTCTTTGCTTTACAACTACCCCTTCTCCAATCCTTCAAATACACAACCACCCCATATACTTCCTAAAGTTTTAGTTTGTTTCATTGCTCCATCCAGATTCCTTAGCCTGGTATTGAAAATGCCATGGTCTGGATCGAGTCTAGTCCCGTGACTCCATCCTCCTCCATCCCTCTACACATGCTCAGCCCACCTCTCCATTCTTAGGTCCAGTTTGTATTTATCCAACTCTTTGTTTTGCTCTTTAAAGAAGGAATGCCCAAGACCTACCTCTTCCATAATAGCCTCCCTGATTGCCCCAGCAATGATTTTCTCTCTGAATTATCTGTGACATTTATTTTGGTCAAAAGTAATTTCCTTCTTTATATAATGTATTAGTCAGCTTGAACTGCCATTACAAAATACCATCGTCTGAGTGGCTTAAACAACAGAAATTTGTTGCTTATAGTTCTGGAAGCTAGAAAGTCTAAGAACAAGGAGCTGACTGGTTTGATTCCTACTTAGAGCTCTCTTCCTGGCTTGCATAAGGCCTCTTTCTTGCTGTGTACTCACATGACCCTTCTTTGGTGTGTGTGCATGGAGTGAGCTTTCTCTCTTTATCTTCTTATAAGCCACCAATCCTATCAGATTAGGATCTCACCCTTGTGACCTCATTTAACCTTATATACCTCCTAAAAGCCCTACCTGCAAATATAGTCCCATTGGAGGTTAGGGCTTTAACATATGATTTTTGAGTAGACACAATTTAGTTGATGGCATGTAGTCACTTAACTGAGTTATATCTGTATATATCTTATCTTTTTAACTAGACTTGAATTCCTCTAAGGAAGAGTCCCTGATTTATATTTGCTTCTTCTATCTTTATTCAGTGTTTCCCACCTGGTTAGGCATCTAGTCACAAATACATATTTGATGAAACAGTGGCACTGGATGACTTTTCTTAACATATACAGTATCTTAATGTCCCTTCCTACGTTGCTGACTCTCATCTTCCTATGATGGTCCAGGTTTAGGTTTCCAGGTAGTGTATGTTTATTCCTCATATAGTTTAGCTTGACAAATGACTAACATTAAGAAATAAGAATTAAATCCCATCCAGTCCTAAATTTTCTCCTTAGGATGGGGATAACTTTTCATACACTAATCCCTCTATCCTTTTTTGGCCAGTGACAAATAAACCCCAGCTATTATTTCCATCAGTTCTCCTGTCTCCCTCTTTCTTCTCTCCTCTCCCTCTTCCTCTCTCCCTCCCCTGTTCTCTCTTTAGTTTTCAATTTTTAAAGGGGTGTGAGAAGATCATGAGGAAGAAAGAGTCAACTTTTCCCTTAACTGTGAACAAGGTCTTAAATTTTAAAAAAGAGAAGTATAAAGATGATCCTAGACAAATATTGAATTTTCTTTTTTTGTATTAATGCACACTTTTTTGATCATTTGTATCTTGTAAACTATCAAATCAAAGCTTGTGGGTAGACTCTAATCCATGAATTATTGACAGCAGCACCAGTAGTTTGTCCTCTGAGGCTCTTACAGTCTATTTTGTAAAAGCCTAAGTGGGTTTTTTTAATGTGTGGTTCAATAGTGGTTTGCTATGCCAAATAAGTTTAGAGTCAGCCTCTACTTAGTAACAACATAAAATCTCATTTAGCTTATAATTAGTGAGAGAATGATAGTCTAAATTAGTGATATCTGAATTTATACTATTTTAAGAAAATATTTTTTATAAATATATTTATATTCTCACCAAAGCAGATTTTCTAATTTGATTTTGAAATATTAGCAAACTTTTAGGATCTTGATGTAACTTCTTTAGGAATATATTCACCAGTGATTTCAGTACATAAAGTAAGGAATAGCCCAAAATGGTAATTGGATCTTTGGAGGCTAATGTTTGTGGACTTGAATTTTTGCTTTTTATTTTAACAACTCGAAGGTGACCCTTCACTCCTGAATTGCCCATTTTCACATTGTTACCCCTCATTTATTCCACTGATGTCCTGCCCAACTTTAGTGTTTTGTACCCTACCACACACCCACATAAACAAGTCCCTGAGAATTAACAAAACATGGTTTTTAAAAGTCTGACCGATAGGCTGTATATGAGTTTATACATCATATAGTATTTCTTTGTGTATGAGTTTATTAATGTCTTAATGCTGCTGTGAGAAGAGATTACGTATGGAAATTTTTTTCATAATCTTAAATACAGAAACAATATTTCAGAAGAGTTAAAAACACGAGTCAGTATCAGACAGATCTGTCTCTAAGCCCTGTCTGTGCCCTTGGGCAAGTTGCTTTTAACTGTTTAAGCTATGGTATCTTAGTCTGTAAAACATAACAAGGGTGTGCTCACCTGCTACGTCTATTGTGATAATTAAATTTCATAATGCAAGTACAGTGATGGCTCATATTAAACATTCAATAAAAGTCAGCCATTCTTAATATAGATTGATGCCAATACATTCTCTCCAAGTCACCGATACAAATCTCTTCTCTGTAATCCTGTCTTTAAAATAATTGATACCTATATGAATATTGGCAAAAATGAAAATATCAAGATCTTATCAGGGAACATGCTGACATTTTAATGAATAAATGAACGTTACTTGTTATTCTTTATTTACTTATATTTTATTAATTGTTCGCAAATGTTCTTGCTTAAGAACCTTGAAAAAGAACCTAAATTGATGGGAACTATGATAACATTTTGTTTTAGTGCATGTTTTTGGTAGTAAACCCCTTCTAAAAGTAGACTTATGTCCAGTCTGGCTCCATATTATAATACATCCAAATTAGTGGAGTCCAAGTAGAGATTTTTTACCTTATTTTATTTCATGAGATATTATTGCCACGACTGATTTGGAATGTCAGTTCTGCTTGGTAGCTCTGCCTTTGATAGCAAAAAAATGCTTTTCAAAGATGAGACCTAGAAAGCCTTCTTGTCTTCATTTCCATTTTCCAGGACAACCCAAGCTTTTACGAGGCTAGAAAAAGCTTTAAAGATTCTCACTTGTCCACTGCGTCCTTTGTAATATAAACCAAATTAATCCTAAGGAAAAGAGTATCTCTCTTTAATAATATGAAGCTGTTGGAATGATAACAGTCTAGTCTGTGAATACCCACATGTCTCCATTGGACATTTACTCCATACTCAGGTTGTGTAACATGCTTTCTACACCAAGGGCAGAAGTGAGCTCAGCAAGGGGTCAGGAGGAACCTCTTCGGTGTAGCAGTCAAGAAAGAGTCTCAGATACATGTGAGGACCTGTTATTTCCTGGAGTCAAGACATACATTGCTGTAAAGGGCTTTCCTATATACCCCCTTTTCTTGACTCTACTCAAAAAAAGTGATTGCTGTAATTATTAAAGAAAATAGAAGGTCCTAGAAAAGAAAGTTGTTTAGTAGACTCCAGTTCAGGGTCTATACTGCCACCTTTCAAAGTTCCAACATACGTCTGGGATGGGAGACCTTGTGAATATCTGGTGGGAAAGACAATGAGAAACGTAACCCATGAGAAATGAATCTTGACTTCCCTCACCAGAGTTCCTCACTACAAGTGTGCTTCTAGCTCTATAAGCGTGCTGCATGCTGACATCTGTTTTTGAGCTGGCAAATTCCAGGGCCTCCTGAGTTAGGGAAAATGGGACCACTGTATGCCCACTGAGTTACCCCAGTATTGATTTTTGCCAGAGCTAAGGATTTTAAGTGGCCAGATACCTCATGTGAGCCCAGAATACAGGACATGTTTTTAAAACCATTTTATTGAGGTATGAATGACATACAAAAAACATATTTAATGTATATGACAATGATTTGGAGATAAGTATACGTCCATGAAACTGTTAACACAATTTATGCCATAAACATATCTGTCACCACCAAAGGTTTCTTCCTGTCTTATTTATTATTATTATTACTGTGATAAGAACACTTAAGATCTCCCCTCTTAGCAAAATTTTACATATACCATAAAGTATTATTAACTATAGGCACTAAACTATACAATAGATCTCTAGGACTTTTTTTTTTTTTTTTTTTTTTTTTTTTTTTTGCGGTACGCGGGCCTCTCACTGTTGTGGCCTCTCCCATTGCAGAGCGCAGGCTCCGGACACGCAGGCTCAGCGGCCATGGCTCATGGGCCCAGCCGCTCCGTGGCATGTGGGATCTTCCCGGACCGGGGCACGAACCCATGTCCCCTGCATCGGCAGGCAAACTCTCAACCACTGCTCCACCAGGGAAGCCCCTCTAGGACTTATTTATCTTTCATAACTGAATGTTTACACCCTTTGAGTTTCTTTGATATCTGATTTAAGTTATTTCAGAATCTCAACTTCTATTCAATTTAATAAATATTTACAGAAGATGTGTCAAGAGCAGGGTCCTATGCTGAGGATTGTGAAGGATATAGAGTTGAAGAAGGCAGCTTTTGCTTTCCTTCCTATGAACTCAAAAAATAATGAGCAATCAAATAGAGAAGTACAAAATTCCATATATATACAGGCAACTTCTGGCCCCATATTCAATCTTTAATAATATCTAATCATGAGTGCTTCCTAGTTGAGCCTCTGACATAAGATATAGTCACAAACACTTGGCCGAATAGTCTGTTTTACACTTACTATTGTTTACCCATTAAAGGACTAATGTAAAATATATATATTTTTTGCTACAAGGCCTTCTAGTTAACTGAAGACTGCTTTAGTATCACTGTAGATTATGAGACACAGAGCTACTTCCTGTCTAGAAAACTCAAGTATAAACTATTGTTTGAGCATCAGGCTTTCCTTCAATTTGTATGTGACATGCTAGCCTTGAAAGCATGATGCAATTAGATGCTTAAAATATCATTTCCTAAAAACGTATTTGATTTGCAATTAAGCATTTGTTAAAATATAACATGATAGCTAAAATGTAAGCAAAGAGAATGGTCCTGATGAATCAGAAATGTTGCTAAAGTTACAAACTTCACTAGAATGACAATGTGTTCTTTGTTTAAATAAATAGGAGACAGGGGAGATTCTCAAGAACACTGGTTAAAGTTCATCCCATGAATCAACTAAGTACAACCTAAAAACTGCTCTCCTTACTTATAGTTTGAAATGGAAAATTCACCAGGGAGTATTTAAATAAATATATTACTAATAGTTTCTGAGGAAATTCATGTGGAAAATAAGAACTTACAAAGTTTATGGTAAAACTTAAGATGAATGTTGTCAGATTAAGTCTGCAGAAAGGTCAGTGTCACCTAGAATTTCTCCCATTGCTGTCCATTTCTCCACTGTGGTCCTTACCACACCCATGCCAGGAGTTAACTGAATCCTATTTATGGCAACCTCTGTTTAGGATTAAATAAGTATTTGTGATTGAACAAATAAATTTGGAATTGTCTGGCAAAGGGTTCTATTGTGTAACTACTTCCAGAAATAATATGAAAGAGATTTCTTAAAAGTAAAAAATCATCCATGATGCATCATAGGACTATTATAATAGTGAAAAGACAAGCCCTTCCCTTCAATTATTGGACAAATATTCCTTCCCCTCCCATAAAGCCCAATAGCATCTCATACTCAAACTATGCAGTGAAGCCTCGTGGTTAGAATCTCTGGAGTCAAGAAAGTCTGTGTTTGGGCTTCCCTGGTGGCGCAGTGGTTGAGAATCTGCCTGCCGATGCAGGGGGACACGGGTTCGTGCCCCGGTCCGGGAAGATCCCACATGCTGAGGAGCGGCTGGGCCCGTGAGCCATGGCCACTGAGCCTGCGCATCCGGAGCCTGTGCTCCGCAGTGGGAGAGGCCACAACAGTGAGAGGCCTGTGTACCACAAGGAAAAAAAAAAAAAAAAAAGAAAGTCTGTGTTCAAATTCCTACTTTGGACACAGCCTATCTGCTTGACCCTAGTCATGTTATCCAATCACTGTATGCCTCAGTCTCCTGGTTTATGTAAAGAGAGGATAATTATATCCACTTCATCTGAGCATTGATAAAGATATAATGTGATCATGTATATGAAGCCCTTGGCATAGTTTCTGACATGGAAAACACTCAATAAGTGTATATAGACATATATAATATCTAGAGTTGACTTGTTCACTTTCTCTTTGTCCTGACATTCTCATTTTGGTGAATTAAGATCAATATCCTTCTAAGTGCTAAGGCTCAAAACCTTAAGCATCATCAGCTCCTTAATTTGCATTGAAACAGCCTATCCTTTTTCAGCCCATCAATTGCTGAAATCTGGTATTTCTTTCATCCACCATGTTGTCTTTTGAATAGCTCCCTTTTGTTCCATACATTCTCACTACAATTATGGATTACTTCTCATCTAGGTTAAAGTGATGGCATCCCCACAAAGGAGGCCCCTATCTCTTCTCATTCTAATTCTCCCTATGTAGAACTTCCAGATCAACCCTCTTAAAGTTTTATTTTGACAGGGATGAATATTTATAACAAACTGAATATGATTATTTTTCATTCATTCATCTAATGAATATTGATTGATCAAATGTTATAATCCAGGCAATGTTTTAATCACTAGGGATATAGTAATAAATAACATAAATAAGTCCCTGCCCTCAGGAAGCTTAAATTCTGGTGAACACACTAGTTCTACAAATATTAATAATTTTAAAATAACATAATATATTTCTATAAAATAGTAAACTCCAGTGAATGCTTATTCTTATTAATCACTTTGTTATATGCCTAAATATTGCCAACCATAATGATACATATTTCATATATATTGCCTGTAAACTTTAGACAACCCTGAAAATTAGATGTGATTCTCATTCTACAAATGAGAGAAATGAGGCTCAGACAGATTAAGTAACTTGCTTAGCATCATACAATTAGTGGGAATCAGATCTGTTATGTGACTCTAAGTCTATATGGATAGCAAAATCAAGCAATTTTCATCACAAGTGACCTTTCTTCTATGGCTTAATAAATGGCTAAATAATTCATTTAATGTTAACTAGGACACCCATCAGCCCTCACTCAACCCTTTTTTCTAACTTTATTGACTACTTCTTCATTTCTTATATCCTACCTTCAAGCCATATAGGGCCACAAACCACATTTCACTTTCTGCCCTCTGTACAATGTCACCTCGAGTTCCCTACACCTAAGATGTTTTCTCTGTCTCTGTCCTTCTCTGGCCCCTACCTTTCACTCCTAGTTTCCAAGATCCAAGAAGCCATTAAGCTTTATAGATCTCCCCACCATAATTGAACTGTCCCTAACATAGAACCCATTGAATTTTTTTTTGAATTTGTCAAGATATTTATTTAAGATAAATATATAGACACAGAATTGTTGGATCAGTATACAATTTTTTTTATATACACAGCTGAGTTGCCACCAGCAGTATTTGAAAATAACTGTTTCCTTCACTCATACCTCACCCACTTAGTGTAAGCATTCTCTTTAATGCTTTTTTATCTCAATTTCTTAACACAAGACTGAACAGCAATGAAAAGCTCCACAAAAGTACAAGACGAGCAAATTCAGAACAAAATATTACTGATGCGTGTCTAAAACATTATAAAACTCCTCTGATGCTCTGAACAATCTATTGAAACATCTGAGAAACCACTTCATTCAAAGATGAAGATTTTTTTTTTTTACTCTGCCTATACAGCTTGGTCTTTAAGACTTCAAAATCTGGTGCAACTTCCTTATAGCCCTTTCCATTTAGTAGGAGCTCAAGCTTGGTTCTGATTATAAATAAATAGGAAGGTTTCTAGCCAAGAAGTATAGACCAAGGAAGTTAGGAGAAGAAATTTACATGAAAGCTTCTCCCATTAGAGCTGAACTAATTAAAACTCCATGATAATTGTCCTTCATCAGTTACTGACTAAACACATTTGCCTTAGAAATTTTTACTTCAGGTTCTAGCCTAATGGCCCACAGTTCCAAATTACACTTCACTTTTTTTTTTTTAACATCTTTATTTGAGTATAACTGTTTTACAATAGTGAGTTAGTTTCTCCTTTACAACAAAGTGAATCAGTTATACATATACATATGTTCCCATAACTCTTCCCTCTTGTGTCACCCTCCCTCCCACCCTCCCTATCCCACCCCTCTAGGTGGTCACAGAGCACAGAGATGAACTCCCTGTGCTATGCTGCAGCTTCCCACTAGCTATCTAATTTACATTTGGTAGTGTGTATATGTTCCTGCCACTCTCTCACATCTTCAGAGCTTACCCTTCCCCCTCCCCATATCCTCAAGTCCATGCTCTAGTAGGTCTGTGTTTTATTCCCATCCTACCACTAATCTCTTCATGACATTTTTTTTTTTTTTAGATTCCATATATATGTGTTAGCATACGGTATTTGTTTTTATCCTTCTGACTTACTTCACTCTGTATGACAGATTCCAGGTCTATCCACCTCATTACAAATAACTCAGTTTCGTTTCTTTTTATGGCTGAGTAATATTCCATTGTATATATGTGCCACATCTTCCTTATCCATTCATCTGTTGATGCACACTTAGGTTGCTTCCATGTCCTGGCTATCGTAAATAGAGCTGCAATAAACATTTTGGTACATGACTCTTTTTGAATTATGGTTTTCTCAGAGTATATGCCCAGTAGTGGGATTGCTGGGTCATATGGTAGTTCTATTTGTAGTTTTTTAAGGAACCTCCATACTCTTCTCCATAGTGGCTGTATCATTTTACATTCCCACCAACAGTGCAAGAGTGTTCCCTTTTCTCCACACCCTCTCCAGCATTTATTGTTTCTAGAGTTTTTGATGATGGCCAATCTGGCTGGTGTGAGATGATATCTCATTGTAGTTTTGATTTGCATTTCTCTAATGATTAATGATGTTGAGCATTCTTTCATGTGTTTGTTGGCTATCTGTATATCTTCTTTGGAGAAATGTCTATTTAGTTCTTCTGCCCATTTTTGGATTGGGTTGTTTGTTTTTTTGTTATTGAGCTGCCTGAGTTGCTTATAAATTTTGGATATTAATCCTTTGTCAGTTGCTTCATTTGCAAATATTTTCTCCCATTCTGAGGGTTGTCTTTTGGTCTTGTTTATGGTATCCTTTGCTGTGCAAAAGCTTTTAAGTTTCATTAGATCCCATTTGTTTATTTTTGTTTTTATTTCCATTTCTCTAGGAGATGGGTCAAAAAGGATCTTGCTGTGATTGATGTCATAGAGTGTTCTGCCTATGTTTTCCTCTAAGAGTTTGATAGTGTCTGGCCTTACATTTAGGTCTTTAATCCATTTTGAGTTTATTTTTGTGTATGGTGTTAGGGAGTGTTCTAATTTCATACTTCTACAGGTAGCTGTCCAGTTTTCCCAGCACCACTTATTGAAGAGCCTGTCTTTTTTCCACTGTGTTTCCTTCCCTCCTTTATCAAAGATAAGGTGACCATATGTGTGTGGGTTTATCTCTGGGCTTTCTATCCTGTTCCATTGATCTATATTTCTGTTTTTGTGCCAGTACCATACTGTCTTGATTACTGTGGCCTTGTAGTATAGTCTGAAGTCAGGGAGCCTGATTCCTCCAGCTCCATTTTTCGTTCTCAAGATTGCTTTGGCTATTTGGGGTCTTTTGTGTTTCCATACAAGTTGTGAAATTCTTTTTTCTAGTTCTGTAATAAATGCCAGTGGTAATTTGATAGGGATTGCATTGAATCTGTAGATTGCTTTGGGTAATAGAGTCATTTTCACTATGTTGATTCTTCCAATCCAAGAACATGGTATATTTCTCCACCTATTTGTATCATCTTTAATTTCTTTCATCAGTGTCTTACAGTTTTCTGCATACAAGTCTTTTGTCTCCTTAGGTAGGTTTATTCCTAGATATTTTATTCTTTTTGTTGCAATGGTAAATGGGAGTGTTTTCTTAATTTCACTCTCAGATTTTTCATCATTAGTGTATAAGAATGCCAGAGATTTCTGTGCATTAATTTTGTATCCTGCTACTTTACCAAATTCATTGATTAGTTCTAGTAGCTTTCTGGTAGCATCCTTAGTATTCTCTATGTATAGTATCATGTCATCTGCAAACAGTGACAGCTTTACTTCCTCTTTTCCTATTTGGATTCCTTTTATTTCTTTATTTTCTCTAATTGCTGTGGCTAGAACTTCCAAAACTAGGTTGAATAAGAGTGGTGAGAGTGGGCAACCTTGTCTTGTTCCTGATCTAAGTGGAAATGGTTTCAGTTTTTCACCATTGAGAACGATGCTGGCTGTGGGTTTGTCATATATGGCCTTTATTATGTTGAGGCAAGTTCCCTCTATGCCTACTTTCTGCAGGGTTTTTATCATAAATGGGTGTTGAATTTTGTCAAAAGCTTTCTCTGCATCTATTGAGATGATCATATGGTTTTTCTCCTTCAGTTTGTTGATATGGTGTATCACGTTGATTGATTTGCCTATATTGAAGAATCCTTGCATTCCTGGAATAAACCCCACTTGATCATGGTGTATGATCCTTTTAATGTGCTATTGGATTCTGTTTGCTAGTATTTTGTTGAGGATTTTTGCATCTATGTTCATCAGTGATATTGTCCTATAGTTTTCTTTCTTTGTGACGTCTTTGTCTGGTTTTGGTATCAGGGTGATGGTGGCCTCATAGAATGAGTTTGGGAGTGTTCCTCCCTCTGCTATCTTTTGGAAGAGTTTGAGAAGGATAGGTGTTAGCTCTTCTCTAAATGTTTGATAGAATTCGCCTGTGAAGCCATCTGGTCCTGGGCTGTTGTTTTTTGGAAGATTTTGAATCACAGTTTCAATTTCAATGCTTGTGACTGGTCTGTTCATATTTTCTATTTCTTCCTGGTTCAGTCTTGGCAGGTTGTGCATTTCTAAGAATTTGTCCATTTCTTCCAGGTTGTCCATTTTATTGGCATAGAGTTACTTGTAGTAATCTCTAATAATCTTTTGCATTTCTGCAGAGTCAGTTGTTACGTCTCCTTTTTCATTTCTAATTCTATTGATTTGAGTCTTCTTCCTTTTTTTCTTGATGAGTCTGGCTAATGGTTTATCAATTTTATTTATCTTCTCAAAGAACCAGCTTTTACTTTTACTGATCTTTGCTATTGTTTCCTTCATTTCTTTTTCTTTTATTTCTGATCTGATCTTTATGATTTCTTTCCTTCTGCTAAATTTGGGGTTTTTTTGTTCTTCCTTCTCTAATTTCTTTAGGTGCAAAGTTAAGTTGTTTATTCGAGATGCTTCCTGTTTCTTAAGGTATGATTGTATTGCTATAAACTTCCCTCTTAGAACTGCTTTTGCTGTATCCCATAGGTTTTGGGTAGTCGTGTCTCCATTGTCATTTGTTTCTAAGTACTTTTTGTTTTCCTCTTTGATTTCTTCAATGATCACTTCGTTATTAAGTAGTGTTTTGTTTAGCCTCCATTTGTTTGTATTTTTTACAGATCTTTTCCTGTAATTGATATCTAGTCTCATAGCGTTGTGGTCAGAAAAGATACTTGATACGATTTCAATTTTCTTAAATTTGCCAAGGCTAGATTTGTGACCCAAGATATGATCTATCCTGGAGAATGTTCCATGGGCACTTGAGAAAAATGTGTATTCTGTTGTTTTTGGATGTTATGTCCTATAAATATCAATTAAGTCCATCTTGTGTAATGTATCATTTAAAGCTTGTGTTTCCTTATTTATTTTCATTTTGGATGATCTGTCCATTGGTGACAGTGGGGTGTTAAAGTCCCCTACTATGATTATGTTACTGTCAATTTCCCCTTTTATACCTGTTAGTATTTGCCTTATGTATTGAGGTGCACCTATGTGCATAAATATTTACAATTGTTATATCTTCTTCCTGGATCGATCCCTTGATCATTATGTAGTGTCCTTCTTTGTCTCTTGTCATAGTTTTTATTTTAAAGTCTATTTTGTCTGATATGAGAATTGCTACTCCAGCTTTCTTCTGATTTCCATTTGCATGGAATATCTTTTTCCATCCCCTCACTTTCAGCCTGTAAGTGTCCTTAGGTCTCTTGTAGACAGCATATATATGGGTCCTGTTTTTGTATCCATTCAGCCAGTCTGTGTCTTTTGGTGGGAGCATTTAATCCATTTACATTTAAGGTAATTATTGATATGTGCGTTCCTATTACCATGTACTTAATTGTTTCGGGTTGTTCTTGTCGGTCTTTTCCTTCTCTTATGTTTCTTGCTTAGAGAAGTTCCTTTAGCATTTGTTGTAAAGGTGGTTTGGTGGTGCTGAACTCTCTCAGCTTTTGCTTGTCTGTAAAGGTTTTAATTTCTCCATCAAATCTGAATGAGATCCTTGCTGGGTAGAGTAATCTTGGTTGTAGGTTTTTTTCCTTCATCACTTTAAATATGTCCTGCCACTCCCTTCTGGCTTGTAGAGTTTCTGCTGAAAGATCAGATGTTAGCCTTATGGGGATTCCCTTGTGTGTTATTTGTTGTTTTTCCCTTGCTGCTTTTAATATGTTTTATTTGTATTTAATTTTTGACAGTTTGATTATTATGTGTCTCGGTGTGTTTATCCTTGGGTTTATCCTGTATGGGACTCTCTGTGCTTCCTGGACTTGGTTGACTATTTCCTTTCCTATATTAGGGAAGTTTTCAACTATAATCTCTTCAAATATTTTCTCAGTCCCTTTCTTTTTCTCTTCTCCTTCTGGGACCCCTATGATTCGAATGTTGGTGCGTTTAATGTTGTCCCAGAGATCTCTGAGACTGTCCTCAGTTCTTTTCATTCTTTTTTCTTTCTTCTGCTCTGCAGCAGTTATTTCCACTATTTTATCTTCCAGGTCACTTATCCGTCCTTCTGCCTCAGTTATTCTGCTACTGATCCCGTCTAGAGTATTTTTCATTTCATTTATTGTGTTGCTCATCATTACTTGCTTCCTCTTTATTTCTTCTTGGTCCTTGTTAACTGTTTCTTGCAATTTGTCTATTCTATTTCCAAGATTTTGCATCATCTTCACCATCATTATTCTAAATTCTCTTTCAGGTAGACTGGCTATTACCTCTTCATTTGTTAGGTCTGGTGTGTTTTTATCTTGTTCCTTCATCTGCTGTGTGTTTTTCTGTCTTCTCATTTTGCTTATCTTACTGTGTTTGGGGGTCTCCCTTTTGCCGGCTGCAGGTTCGTATTTCTATCCCTTTTTTTGGTGGCTGTCCCCAGTGGCTGAGGTTGGTTCAGTGGGTTGAGCAGGTTTCCTGGTTGGGGGGACCAGTGCCCCTGTTCTGGTGGATGAGGCTGGATCTCGTCTCCCTGGTGGGCAGGTCCACGTCTGGGGGCGTGTATGAGGATGTCGGTAGCCTTACTGTGATTCTAGGCAGCCTCTCTTCTAATGGATGGGGCTGTAGACCTGTCTCGCTCTTTGTTGGGTATAGGGTGTCCAGCACTGTTCGTTGCTGATCCTTGAGTGAATCTGGGTCTTGGTGTTGAGATGGAGATCTCTGGGAGATTTTCGCCCTTTGATATTACGTGGAGCTGAGAGGTCTCTTGTGGACCAGTGTCCTGAGGTTAGTTCTCCCACCTCAGAGACACAGCCTTGACACCTGGCTGGAGTGCCAAGAGCCTTTAATCCACAGGGCAACAACAACTCTGTCAATATGTCTTCATCAACCAAATGTGCAATGCCAACGTGGGACCCAGGATCACTCACTCAGTGGAAGAATCCCAGGTTCAGGCAGGGGACAGGCAGAGCGCAGGTAATATCTAGATACTGCTAGTGTTGGAGGATCTCCTGCAGAGGTGAAGGGCAGCTGTGTTTCACCATGGGACAAGGACAGTGGCAGCAGAAGTTCTGGGAAGTACTCCCTGGTGTGAGCTGTCCCAGAGTCTGCCATTAGCCGCACTAAAGAAAAAGAGAACCCATTGAATTTTTGACACTTGTGTATGACATTAACTTTAAGCTACCTTTTATTATAATAAAAATTCAAATTCTATAGAATATGAATAAATCTTTTATTATCTTCAGTCAACTAGCTTCACAAGTTGATGTCTGTCTCACTGTGTGTGATACAGTGTTTATAATAATGCTTTGCATATTTTATGAATGTAGTATAGTGAATAGAAATTTGGGGGAGGAAACAAATGATCCTTTAATTTGCATGAGGAAGTGGCTGCCAACCACTCCATATTTAGATGGGCCTAGTTGTTGAAAGCTTTAAAATCTATAAAGAATTAATAATTATGGCTGAATTATAGTAAGTAAATGCAAAAAGACACATTAGCTTGATTGAGTTAGAGGAAAAGTTATGTAAAAAATGATAAATGATTGTATGGATTGTTAAAATGACGTGTCAGATATTGGCCTGAATCCAAGTTTTTCCTTTTTTCAGCAGCTTCTTGCCTAGGGTCTGATTATTATAGGATTTTCAATGACTTCCTAAATAAAGACTACTAGTATTTTAGGACTTATCTTTGGATACACCCTTGGGATAATTCCAAAGGCACAGGGAATATTTAAATTGAAGGGGCAAAAAAAGAAATTGACTTTTCATAACCTTACTCTGCAGATTCGTATGTTTTAAGATAGTGGGAATTTTTAAAGAATAGTCTTTTCTGATACAGTGAGACAGGAAAGCCTTAGGTCAGAAACATCAGCTTTACAAAAAATGCCTTGAGGGAGGCCCAAATGTATTATCTAGAGGCCTTTCACCTCTTCCTCTAGCCCTGGTGCCTATCACAGCACCATCAATCCATTTCTAGCATTTTACTTAGCTATGAACTTCTTAGAGTGACAAGAGAGTGATTCATAATATATAGTAAGGCTTCCAGGAAGCTTTTTTTACTTTAAGCTACAGGGCAAGTGAATCAGCCTTTTGCTTTATCACAGGAACTACTTATCTTTAATCTTTCAATTAAAGGTCAAAAAATGAAAGAAGACACTTTGGTCGTCTATTATGGAATTTTGTTCCCATTGTCAGAGAATCTGTTCTTTTGTAGTTGTCTCTCAACCTGTTCAAGATTTGAGCTTTTCTCCCCCTGTTTCTGATTAAAAATGTGAGAAATTTTCTCAGGAGGTCTGGAAATCTTTGTGAATTACAAAAAAAAAAAAAAAGACATAGAGATTATAATCACTTTCAAAAAGAGGCAAAAAAATCATGCCTCCCATGGTAAGCATAATGTTTGTTTAATGCCTTTGCCAAAAAAGATTAAAAGCAAAAATTTATGAGCTAAACTAAAATATCTTTTAGGAAGTTGAAATCCTGCTTCTTAATGTCTTAGTCCGTGTCTGCCTAACTATATAAAGAGGAGATTAAATAAGTTTATGCAATAAAAACAAAAACAGTTAATTATTACAATGTGCCAGGCCTTTCATGAATAGTTGTATTTAATACCCAAAGCAACTCTATGAGATAGCTTTGCTATGTTCCTAAAGGACAAGTGAGAACTCTGAAGTACAGTAAATTGCCCAAGGTCAAAGAGATAGGAAGGGACAGAGCAGAGGCTTGATTCCATGAAGTATGGTTTCAGAGCCCATGCTCTTAACCACTGTACATTATCATTCTGTAATGCAGGAAACTTATATGGAAAGTTCAGACTCCTAGCATTAACAATGGGTTTGGAATCTGAAACATTTTAGTGATTCCTCTACTCCTCATTTGCTCTGTATATGCTACAGTAAGATACTTCTATGAACATATTATTCTTAGTCTTTAAAAAATCATTCAGGAACTATCAAATATATCCCTTAATCCAAAATCAATTTATGTTTATTAAATGTCTCATGACCTATTATGGATATTCAACAAATGTTCAACAAATTGTTGGGTGAATGTGTGAAACTACAGTTTATTTAACGAACTTCTGTTATCACTGTTCATGTATAAGTCACTGTGTTAGGTGCTTCTACACACACTATCTTATCTAAACCTCAAAATGCCCCTGAGAGGTATGTATACCCCAACCTGTTCTGAATTTAAGGTCACAGATGTCTAAGAGACTGAATAACTCACTCTAGGTCAACATATTAAGAGGAATAGAAGTCCCATTTTGAAATCTGTTAATCTCTGAGGCTCAAAAGTTTACCAGCAATCCAGTAGCACAAATCACCTTAAAATAAAAAAAAAAAAATCTGCTGTGCTAAAATACAATTCATTTATGCTTGATGTAGAGTGGAAAAATTCTTTAAGGGCTAGCCTTCCAAATAACAAAGCACAAGTTCTAGCAAAGATTCATTAATGGATTATATTAACACACTTGTGTCTGGTGGATTTAAAACCATCCAGGTATCATAGTAATAACATGTTAATAGTATTCCAGATACTTCTATTTCTAGGGACTTCTAGCTTCCCAGAATCCTGAGCCTCAACTCTTAGCAACTGAAAGTCTTAAGAATGTGTAGTCCAATTCCTCTACATCTCAATTCATTTGTATATAATTAAAAGTTATTATAATTGCCTTGTGTAAACCTTAAGGAATTATAGGATTCCTAATTAAAACAAAGATGTTAAAAGAAAGAAAAAAATCTAGAATTTACGGATGGGGGAAAGAGTGGGATGTAAAGTTTTATAGTTCTATGTTCAGGGAAGTTATGCTACATATCACTAGGACTCTAATAAAATGAAATGGACCAACGTCTCCCAACAAAATTCCCCCATGTGTTATTGAGTCCAAGAGGGATAAATATAATCCCTAAGCAAGACCCATTGATGAATCTGACTGACATCATTATGGCTACTACATTAATATTGCAGGGTACTTAGATCAAATTTTTCTCCAACTGATATTTTATTCACAAACTGCAGTAATAAAGAAATCAGTATATTTGGTGGCTTGTAAGGCAAGAGCCAGTTTTTGGTTGTGAAAACACTGAGAATCAAACTTAATGAACTTAGTCATCTTCAGATGTAACCCTATGATACGACTGGTTCATGGATACCTATGTAGAAGGACATTTACCTGAATAAATTCTAATAGTTCTGTGGTCAAAATATCAATAGAAGAATGGTGACTTAGACAAAGTCTAAATCTCTAAGTCTCTGGTTTCTTTTCCCTTTGTTAGACAAAGGGAAACCTTTAGATTCTTCAGCTTCTGTTGAACACTATCCAAATGATGGAATTAGCAACTTCTTTTGGCATATCTACTACTCTAGAGGCAGGGTATATATCAGGTGGTCAGAGTTTGATGCCTCTATTCATTAGGGTTTTCTTTTTTCCCCCTAATTTTATTTTCTGTTCTAAGAACGCTTAACATAAGATCTACCTTCCAAATAATTTTTTTAGCTTACAATATATGTTTGTTGACTATAAGGACAATGTTGCACAGCAGATCTCTAGACCGTATTCATCTTACTTAACTGAAACTTTATGCCTCTTGACTAGAAACTACCTGTATACCCCTCCTCCTAGCCCCTGGCAACTACCATTCCACTCTGCTTCTATGAGTTTGACTGTTTTAGATACTCATATATGTACAGTCATACAGTATTTGCCTTTCTGTGATTGATTTATTTCACTTAGCATAATGTCCTCAAGGTTCATCGATGTTGTGCTGTATCACAGAATTTCCTTCTTTTTGAAGGCTGAGAAGTATTATATTGTGTGTGTGTATGTATGTGTGTGTATGTTGTGTGTGTATATCGATAAAGAAATATGGAACTAATAACCACATTTTCTTTATCCATTCATCAGTTGATAAACATCAGGTTG
The DNA here is from genome assembly GCF_026419965.1 of Kogia breviceps. NCBI lineage: Eukaryota > Metazoa > Chordata > Mammalia > Artiodactyla > Physeteridae > Kogia > Kogia breviceps. The sequence continues at coordinate 90,109,955 of NC_081312.1, read as the reverse complement.
TTTCCACATCTTGGCTGTGCTTTTGGTGACATATTCATGAAATTGTTGCCAAGACCAATATCAAGGATATTTTCCCTTATGTTTTCTTCTAGAAGTTTTACAGTTTGCGACATTTAGTTCAGTTTGAGTTGATTTTTTGTACATGGTGTAAGATACGGTTCCAAACATTATTTTTCATGTGGCTATCCAGTTTTCCTAACATAATTTGTTAAAGATACTGTCCTTTCCCTTTTGTGTATTCTTGGTACCCTTTTTGAAGATCAGGTGATTGTAAATACGTGGATTTATTTCTGGATTCTCCATTCTGTTCAATTGGTCTATATGTCTGTATGCCAGTACCATACTGTTCTTTTTTTTTTTTTTTAATTGAAGTAGTTCTCATGTCTCCTAGTTTGTAATTCTTAATTTTCTTATTAAATGATTCAAGGAAGACTCCTGGGATCCTTCTCAAATTTGATACAAGCATTAAGCAGTTTAAAGTTTAATCCAAGGTAGATTTTTTTCTCCTGTCCAAGTTATTTTATTTATTTAAAATTTTTTTTAAAAAATTTTAAGTATAGTTGATTTACAATGTTGTGTAGTTTTAGGTGTACAGTAAAGTGATTCAGATATATATATATATATACATATACATATGTATATATATACATATGTATATGTATATATATACACACACATACACACATACAAATATATATACATATATATATTATTTTTCAGATTCTTTCCCATATAGGTTATTACAAAATATTGAGTATAGTTCCTTGTGCTGTACAATAGCTCCTGTTGATTATCTATCTTATATATAGTAATCTGTATATGTTAATCCCACTTCCTAAATTATCCCTCCCCCACCTCTCCCCTTTGATAGCCATAAGTTTGTTTTCTATGTCTGTGGGTTTATTTCTGTTTTGTAAATAAGTTTATTTGCATCATTTTTTTTTTAGATTCCACATACAAGCAATGTCATATGGTATCTGTCTTTGTCTGACTTATTTCACTTAGTATGATAATCTCTAAGTCCATCCATGTTGCTGCAAATGGCATTATTTCATTCTTTTTTATGGCTGAGTAATATTCCATTGTCTGTAAGTACCATATCTTTATCCATTCATCTGTCAATAGACATTTAGGTTGCTTCCATGTCTTGGCTATTATAAATAGTGCTGCATTGAACATTGGTGTGCATGTATCTTTTTGAATTATACTTTTGATTTGCATTTTTCTAATAATTAGTGACATGGAGCATCTTTTTGTGTGCCTGTTGACTATATATAAGTCTTCTTTGGAGAAATGCCTACTTAGATCTTCTGCCCATTTTTTCATTGGGTTTTTTTTTTTTTTTTTTTTGATATTGAGCTGTAAGAGCTGTTTGTATTTTGGAGACTGGAGATTAATCCTTTGTCAGTCACACTGTTGGCAACTATTTTCTCCCATTCTGTAGGCTGTCTGTACCATACTGTTTTGATTACTGTAGTTTAGTAATATATTTGAAACCAGGATGTGTAATGCCTCTAACTTTGTTTTTCTCACTATTAATATGACGATTCATGGTCTTTTGTGTCTGCATATATGTTGTAGAATTATTTTTTTCTATTTCTCTAAATATCGCCATTGGGATTTTACGTTGAATCTGTGGATTGATTTGGGTAATATGGACATTTTAATATTATTAAGTCTTCTGATCTAGAACATAGAATGTTTTTACATTTGTTTGTGTCTTTCTTAATTTCTTTAGTCAGTGTTTTGTAGTTTTTAGTATGCAACTCTTTCACCTCTTTGTTTATTCCTATTCATTTTTGATGCCTTTGTAAGTGATATTGCTTTTCTAATTTCCTTTTGGGTATTTCATTTTTAGTGTGTAGAAACGCAACTGATGTTTTATATGTTGATTTTGCGTCCTGCAACTTTACTGCATTTGTTTATTAGTTCTAACTTTTTTATTTTTTTGAGTCTTCAGGATTTTTCTATATACAAGATGATGTAGTCTGCAAACAGGGGCAGTTTTACTTCTTTCTTGATTATTTGTATGCCTTTCATTGCTTTTTATTGCCTAAGTGCTCTGGCTAGGACTTCTAGTACTCTGTTGAATAAAAGTGACTAGAGTGGACATCCTTACCTTGTTCCTGATCTTAGAGGAAAAGTTTTCAGTTTTGACCATTGAATACAACATAAGAAATTAGTTTTCCAAATATGGCCTTTATTATTTTGAAGTAATTTCCTTCTATTTCTAGTTTGTTGAGAAGTTTTATCATGAAAAGGTATTCAGTCTTGTAAAATGCTTTTCTGCATCTATTAGGATAATCATATGACTTTTATTCTTTATTCTGTTAATGTGGTGTCACATTAATTGATTTTCAAATATTGAACCATCCTTGCATCACAGGCATAAATCCCACTTGGTTATGGTGTATGATCCTTTTAATGTGCTCTTGGATTCTGTTTGCTAGTATTTTGTAGAGGGTTTTTGCATCTATATTCATCAAGGATATTGGTGTGTAGTTTTCTTTTCTCCTGGTGTCTTGTTTGGCTTTGATATCAGGGTAATGCTAGCCTCATGAAATGAATTTGGAAGTACTCTCTTCTCTTCAATATTTTGGAAGTGTTCGAGAAGGATTCATGTTATTTCTTCTTTAAATATTTGGTAGAATTCACTATTGAAACCATCTCATCTTGGGTTTTATTTTTTGGGAGGTTTTTGATTACTAATTCAATCTCCATACCTGTTATAAATTTTTTCAGACTTTTTGTTTATTATCTAGTTTTGGTAGTATTGGCATATCATTGTTCATAGCAGTCTCTTATGATCCTTTTTAATCTGGTGGCATCAGTTCTAATGCCTCTTCTTTAATTTCTGATTTTATATATTTGAATTATTTTTTTCTTTTAAAAATAAGCATTCATTAATTTTGTTTATCTTTTAAAAAACTCGGTTTTGTTATGTTTTTCCTATTTTTTTCTAATTTCTACATGATTTATTTCTGCTCTTTTTTTTTTTTTCTTTTGCATCTATTGGAGTATAATTGCTTTACAATGTTGTGGTAGTTTCTGCTGTACAACAAAGTGAATCAGCTATAGGTATACATATAACCCCATATCCCCTCCCTGTTGAGCCTCCCTCCCACCCTCCCTATCCCATCCCTCTAGGTCATCACAAAGCATTGAGCTGATGTCCCTGTGCTATGCAGCACTGGTCTGTTATGTATTTATTTTTTGTTGCTAACTTTGGGTTTAATATGTTCTTTGTTATATAGCTCTTGGAAGTGTAAAGTTAGGTTGTTTATTTGAGATCTTTCTGTTTAATGTGGGTGCTTATTGCTATGAGCTTCCCTCTTAATACTCTTTTTGCTGCATCCCATAAGTTTTTTTATGTTTCATTTCATTTTCTTTTGTCTTGAAGTACTTTTTAACTTTCCTTTTGATTTCTTCTTTGACCCCATTGTTGTTCCAGGGTGTGCGGTTTAATTCCCAGATATTTATGAATTGTTTAGTTTTGCTTTTGCTGCTGATATCTAGTTTTATTACATTGTGGTCGGAAAATATACTTGATATGATTTAAATATTTTAAAATTTGTTAAGACTTGTTTTGTGACTTAAAATGTGATTGATCTTTGATGAAGACCCATGTGTACTTGAGAAGTATGTGTATTCTGCTCTTATTTGGCCAAATCGTCAGTGTATGGCTGTTAGGTCTATTTGGTCTATAGTGATATTCAAGTCCTTTGTTTCCTTATTGATCTTTTGTCTGGATATTCTCTCCATTATTGAAAGTCAGATATTGAATTCTCCTACAATTTTATATCACTATCTACTTTTCCCTTCAGTTTTGCCAGTGTTTGATCTATATGTAGGTGCTCTGATGTTGGAATCATATGTATTTATAATTGTTATATCTCCTTGATGAATTGCACTCTTTACACTATAAAATATTCTTCTTCATCTATTAAAGATTTTGAAATAAGTCTATTTTGTCTGATATAAGTAAAGCCACACCTGCTCTCTTTTGGTTGCCATTTGCAGGAAATATCTTTTCCCATCTCTTCATTCAGCCTATGTGTGCCATTAAATCTAAAGTGAGTTTCTTGTAGACAACATATATTTGATTCCTTTTCTTTCTTTTTTTAAAATCCATTTAGTCACTCTTTGTCTTTTTATTGGAGAATTAAAACCATTTACCTTTAAAATAATTATCATTAGGGAAGGATTTACTATTGAATTTTGTTAGTTATTTTCTCATAGTTTTGTGTTTCTTTTGTATGTATTTTCCTTTTTATGTGTCTTCCTTTGTGTTTTGTTGATGTTCTGTATTGATATGCTTTGATTCCTTTCTCCTTTTATTTTTCTATTGTGGTGACCTTGAAGCTTACATAAAATATCTTATTAACAGTCTACTTAAGCTGATAACAACTTAAGCTCAGTCACCTACAAAAACTGTCTCTACATTAGACAAAGCAGGTGCCTCTCCCAGTCTTCATAAACTAGCCTTTTATGGGTAAAGACCCCCTACCAATCAGCCAAGATTCTGGGGGTCTCTACCAAATTTTCCTTTCCCAGGGATAAGCAGGCAGCTGTGTTTCTTTCCATTCGTTCTGTGCTGAGTTGAGGTGGAAAGGAGCTATGGCATGTAGTCCAAACCACCATTCATGTTCTTCCCAGATGGCTAACTGTGCCATACCCATCAAAGCTCCAAGACTGGCAAGTCACATACCAGTTCTTTGGGCAGACCCAGAGAAATTGGTGTGTTGTATGCATGGATCAACCCTTTCTCTCTCTGGGGGAAGCTAAGAGTTGGGAATTTTCATACACATACTCCATGCTAGCATGAAGGGAAGAATCTGGTGTCTACAAACTGAAGCCACTGTTTATTTTCTTCTCTAGATGGCTAGACTGTGCTGGACCCATCAAAGCTTCAAGAATGGAAAAACTTGAAGAAAGGCAAAACTTCTTTTAGCACCTCTGGAGAATTTGGAGTTACATGAATCAACTTTATCCCTCCCTAGCAGTAAGCTGAAATTTTGGATTTTTCATTTGCTTGTTCTGTGCCAAGAAGGGTGAGGATCTATGGTATCTAACAGCCTGAGCATTTCCCTCTCTGGGGGAAGACTGTGGCTAGACTGTGCTGGGCTTATCAAACCTCCAAGATTGGCAAGATAGAAGCCAGTCCTCTGAGGCACCCCTCAAAAAAGTTGGGGCACTGGATGTGTGTACCTACCCCTTCCGTCCCCTAAGTGAAGATGGGAGCTAGGAAGTATTTTGCTGATCGTATGGTTCTGTGTCTGGGGCAGGGACTCTGGTGATAGGTTTTTCCAGATCTCCCTACTGGCTTTGATGAGTTTCATATTCTCCTGGTGTGCAAAAACCTTTCAATTAGTCTCTGGATTTTTCACAAATGGAATTTATCTGTGAATTGTTGCTGCATTGCTGTGTTTGTGGGTGAGAGGAGGTCCGGGGCTTCCTACTTTGCTATTTTGCTGATGTTACTACCATTAAGGTTTTCTCCAATTAATTGTTCCGATTCATACATATTGAGGCAATACTGACATATTGCACAAATCCAGGGGGCCATCATTACAATAGAATACAATGTAAATGATGCCCTCTGTAATTGTAAAATTCTGTTGACCTTCTGTTAGTATATTTTGTAGATTGAATGAAGGCTTGGATTAGGAGGGAGGAAAAGGTCATGAAAATGGGGAGCTAGGCAGCTACTGAAGTTAAACCTGGTCTATATTAGAGGATTATCTCACTGTGGCTTGAATTGTATTTCTGTGATGACTAAAGATACTGAGCATCTTCTCTTGTGCTCATGAGCTATTTGTATATATTCTTTGAAGAAGTGTTTATTCAAATCCTTAGCTAATTTTGAAAATTGGCTTATTTTTATTTTATTGTTGAACTCTTTATATACTCGTTATTGTAAGAGTTCATTATGTATTCTGGACATATGTCTATTATAATATATATGATTTGCAAATACTGTCTTGCTGGTGGCCTTCGCAGTACAAAAGTTTTTAATTTTGCTGAAGTCCAATTTATCTCTTTTTCTTTTGTCGCTCATGAGTTTGATATTACATCTAAGAAACCATCATCTAAGCTAAGATAACAAATATTTACATTTATATTTTCTTCTATGAATAGTTTTAGCTTTTATATTTATGTAAATATCCATTTGAGTTAATTTCTTGTATATAGTTTGAGGCATTTTGATTTTGCATTTTGATATCCAGTTATACCAGCATCATTTGTTGAAAAGATTTTCCTTTCCCCATTGAATTGACTAAGTGTCTTTGTCAAAACTCAATTGATTATAAATGTAAAAGTTTATTTTTGAACTCTCCAATTCTGATAAGCTATATATTTATCCTTATATGACACTATCTTGGTTACTCTAGCTTTCTAGTAAGTGTTAAAATTGGGATGTGTGAATCATACAACTTTTTTTGTTTTTCAAGATTGTCTTGGATATTCTGGGACCCTTGCATTTCCAGATAAATTTTAAGATCAGTTCATCAATTTCTGCAAAAAAGCAGAATTTGAGTGTCTTTATAGAGATTGTTTTCAATATGATTTATTTGTGGAGTATTACCATATTTAGAATATTAAGTCTTCTAATTCATGAACATGATATTTTATTACATTTATTTAGATCTTTTAAAATCACTTTAATCAGTGTTTTGTAGTTTTCATTGTAAGAGTCTTTTACTTATTTTGTTAGACTTATTCCCAAGTATTTGATATTTTTTGATGCTATCGTAAATGAAACTGTATTCTTAAATTTCGGATTGTCTATTACAGTGTATAGAAGTTGATTTTTGTAGGTTGATCTTATATCCTGTAACCTGCCAAACTTACTATTTCTGATAATTTTTTTTAAAATCTGTGATTCCTCAGGATTTTCTGTATATGAGATCTTGTCATCTGTGAATAGACGTAATTTTACTTCTCTTTCCTATCTGGATGCCTTTTTTTTTTCATGTCTAATAGTCTTGGATAGAACCTTCACCACAATGTTGGATAAAAGTTGCTGGAGTAGACATATTTGTCATGTTCTTGAGCTTAGCTAAAAAGCAATTAGTCTTTCACCATAGAGTATACTGTTAGGTATTGGTTTTTTATAGATACCTTTGATCAGATTTAGGACGTTCCCTTCTATTTCTAGTTTCTTAAGAGATTTTATTATAAAATGATGTTGTACTTTGTCAAGTGCTCTCTCTATGTTTATTGAGATGATCATGTGTTCTTTTGTCATTTATTCTATTGATATGGTTTATCACATGGTTTGATTTTTGGATTTTAAACAATTCTACATTTCTGGGATAAATCCCACTTGGTCATGGAGCATAATGTTTTTTATGCTTTATAGGCTTTGGTTTGCTAAAGTTTTATTCATGATTTTTGTGTTTATACTCATAAGAGATATTGCTCTCTGGGTTCTTTTCTTATGTCTTTGTCTGGTTGTGGTACTAGCATGACACTGACCTCATGGACTAACTTGTGAAGTATTCTCTTGTCTATTTTTTGTTTGCCAACAATATGTGTTAATTTTTTAAACATTTAGTAGAATTTAACAAATAAGTCACCTGGCCCTGGACTTTTCTTTGTAGGAAGTTTTTAAATTAATTCAACTTCTTGTTATATGTCTATTCAGATCTTCTAGGAATTTATCAATTTCTTCTAGGAATGTATCCATTTCATCTAAGTTATCTAGTTGGTTGACATATAATTGCTCATAATACTCCCTTACTTTCTAGTGAGAGGATTCAAATAAATAGAATAATTTCAGATATGGATAATTGTTCTGAAATAATTGGCTCCCAGTGCCTATAGAAAAATCTTAAGCTTTGTGTTTTTTTGGTGTTTAGGGACCTTTGTTTCCCAATAAGAAATCTTACTCTGTAGAGCAAGTCTATGCAATGCTCTTTGGATACCCCATACTGCTTCCTACTTCTCTGCTTAGGTCCTTGCAATTCCTCATGCCTTGATTCCCTTTCCTTTTCTCCTTCTTAGTCACCTAAAGGACTCTCTCAACTCTGCTCAGTTTAGCAGCCTCTGGGAGATTTTCCTGATTACTACAGCCCTCAGGACTCATTTCAGATCTATACTTGTCGTACTCATTATTGCACTCATTTGGCATTAACACAGGTGTTCTCAAGTACTGTTTAGTGTTTGTTACCTATGCAAGTTCTGGCACTTCAGATATATTTGATGCTTTTTGCAGGAAATAAAAAGTTGATTTTTAAATCTCTTTGTAATCTTGGTACTTAATACAGGGATCTAAAAACTGTACTCAATGAATTTAGGGGTATTATGTAATGAATACAGGAGTAAGTCCTTCCTTTTAGTGTAGCTTTTATTTCCTAAAGGCAGGTTCTTAAAATTGCCCCTGACTGACTGAGATAAAATATCCCTCAATCTTGTCTGATTTGAACTTGTACTCTTGTGAGGTATTCCCCAAAATGTGTTACAAAAGTTTTCAGTGTCAATGAAAAGGTACACTTTACATCCCCATCCACTGTTTCTTTATAATATGAGTATATTAATATATATCTTCCAGGACGAGTATAAGGATTAAATGGAACTTTGCATGTATTTTTTTTTTCTGTAATGGAAAGATGTGTGAAATAAGTGTGGTTACTTATTACCAATAATTTTCTTATTTTCATTGTTTAAATTGAAGTATAGTTGATGTACAATATTATATGTTACAGGTATACAATATAGGGATTCACAATTTTAAAGATTATACTGCATTTTTAGTTATTTTAAAATATTGGCTATATTCCCTGTGTTGTACAATACATCCCTGTAGCTTATTTTATACTTAATAGTTTGTACATCTTATTCTCCTACCCCTACACTTCCCCTCCACCCTTCCCTTTTCCCAGTGGTAACCACTAGTAAAAACCAAAAGCATTCCACAAACATTAGTGCTGTTGTTAAAGGAGTGAACTGAGGAAAATGTAGACAATATGAATACATTGTGCATTCAGAGAAAATTTTTCTTTAAATGCTTTAAAAAAAGCATTTTTGCTCCTCCCCCCAATGAGTTATGGCAGTTACAGGCAATGCATATTTTTTTTTTTTTGCGGTATGCGGGCCTCTCACTGTTGTGGCCTCTCCCACTGCGGAGCACAGGCTCCGGACGCGCAGGCCCAGTGGCCATGGCTCACAGGCTTAGCCGCTCCACGGCATGTGGGATCCTCCCGGACCAGGGCACGAACCCGTGTCTCCTGCATTGGCAGGCGGATTCTCAACCACTGTGCCACCAGGGAAGCCCCAGGCAATGCATTTTTAAAAAAACATAGATAGTAGAGGACAAAAGGCTCAGATGATGAAGAGTAGTATACAAAAATTTGAAGAAGTGTCGGGTACATCATACTGTTCTATAAAAGAGATGTAGGGTATATCTATCTGTAGTCATATTCCATCTGTCACTGGGAAATCTATGAGATGTACAAACCAAAGAATGAAGTGATTTACTCTCATTTTAAAAAACAACATTGGCTAGATGTCTATCATATCTATTACTTCTTTTCCTTTTTCATGTGCCCAGTGTTGGCCTATATTTCCAGCTTTCCTTGCAGTTTAGTGTGATCATATGATGCAGCTCTGACCACGGAAATGCAAACATTCTCTTTTTCCTTATCTTCCAAGTAGATATAGTGACCCCCAATCATATGCTTGGGCTTTGAAGTTGATCATTGAATTTGACATCACTGGGTCTCTGAGTGACTGCCAGAGATCATGTAATATATATTTTGTGAAAAAAAGCAAAATTGCAGCAACATGCTGAGGACTCCGAGAGGCTCTGCAGTGATTAAAACTCTTTATTTCTTTTTTTATTTTAACCTACTGTTATCCAAACTTATTGATCCATAAAATATTTTGAGATTCTGGAGAGGGGTAATTATATCCATTAACATCTGGTGGAACATACTTAATAAATTTATAGAGTTGTACAACCATCAACACAACCCAGTTTTCGAACACATCCATTACCCAAAAGTGTTTCCTTATGCCCAAATGAAGTCAATATCAGACAAACATGGATCAGCTTTGCCTTTTATGGAGCTTTGATATAAATGTAATCCTGCTGTATGTAGATTATTGCATCTGTCTTCTTTTACTTAGCATAATGGTTTTAAGATCCATTCATATTGTAGCACATATCAGTAGCTTGTTCCTTATATAGATGAATAATATTCTATTGTATGAATACCCCACATTTTGTTTATCCATTCACCAATTAATGGACACTTGAATTATTTCCATTTTTACTATTATAAATAATTTTACTGTAAAAATTTGTATACAAATCTTTGTGTGGACATATGTTTATTTTTCTTTTTTTGAATTCTTTTTTTAAAATATTAGTTATCAGTTTTATACACATCAGTGTATACATGTCAATCCCAATCGCCCAATTCATCACACCACCATCAACAACCCCCCACCACTTTCCCCTTTTGGTGTCCATACTTTTGTTCTCTACATCTGTGTTTCAATTTCTTCCCTGCAAACCAGTTCATCTGTACCATTTTTCTGGGTTCCACATATATGCGTTAGCATACAATATTTGTTTTTCTCTTTCTGACCTACTTCACTCTGTATGACAGTCTGTAGATCCATCCACATCTCTACAAATGACCCAATTTCATTCCTTTTTATGGCTGAATAATATTCCATTGTATATATGTACAACAACTTCTTTATCCATTCATCTGTTGATGGGCATTTAGGTTGCTTCCATGACCTCGCTATTGTAAATAGTGCTGCAATGGACATTGGGGTGCATGTGTCTTTTTGAATTATGTTTTTTTCTGGGTATATGCCCAGTAGTGGGATTGCTAGATCATATGGTAATTCTACTTTTAGTTTTTTAACGAAACTCCATACTGTTCTCCATAGTGGCTGTATCAATTTACATTCCCACCAACAGTGCAAGAGGGTTCCCTTTTCTCCACACCCTCTCCAGCATTGGTTGTTTGTAGATTTTCTGGTGATGCCCATTCTAACTGGTGTGAGGTGATACCTCATTGTAGTTTTGATTTGCATTGCTTTAATAATTAGTGATCTTGAGCAGCTTTTCATGTGGTTCTTGACCATCTGTGTGTCTTCTTTGGAGAAATGTCTATTAAGGTCTTCTGCCCATTTTTGGATCAGGTTGTTTGTTTTTTTTTTTTTAATATGGAGCTGCATGAGCTATTTATATATTTTGGAGATTGATCCTTTGTCCATTGATTCGTTTGCAAATATTTTCTCCCATTCTGAGGGTTGTCTTTTTGTCTTGTCTATGGTTTCCTTTGCTTTGCAAAAGCTTTCAAGTTTCATTAGGTCCCATTTGTTTATTTTTGTTTTTATTTCCATTACTCCAGGAGGTAGATCAAAAAGGATCTTGCTGTGATGTATGTCAAAGAGTGTTCTTCCTATGTTTTCCTCTAAGAGTGTCCAGTCTAGGAAGTGTTGTAATTCCATTCTTTTACATGTAGCTGTCCAGTTTTCCCAGCACCACTTATTGGAGAGACTGTCTTTTCTCCATTGTATATCCTTGCCTCCTTTGTCATAGATTAGTTGACCATAGGTGTGTGGGTTTATCTCTGGGCTTTCTATCTTGTTCCATTGATCGGTGTTTCTGTTTTTGTGCCAGTACCATATTGTCTTGATTACTGTAGCTTTGTAGTATAGTTTGAAGTCAGGGAGCCTGATTCCTCCAGCCCCGTTTTTTTCCCTCAAGACTGCTTTGGCTATTCGGGGTCTTTTGTGTCTCCATACAAATTTTAAGATTTTTTGTTCTAGTTCCGTAAAAAATGCCATTGGTAATTTGATAGGGATTGCATTGAATCTGTAGATTGCTTTGGGTAGTATAGTCATTTTCACAATATTGATTCTTCCAATCCAAGAACATGGTATGTCTCTCCATCTGTTATCATCTTGAATTTCTTTCATCAGTGTTTTATAGTTTTCTGCATACAGGTCTTTTGTCTCCCTAGGTGGGTTTATTCCTAGGTATTTTATTCTTTTCATTGCAATGGTAACTGGGAGTGTTTCCTTAATTTCTCTTTCAGATTTTTCATCATCAGTGTGTAGGAATGCAAGATATTTCTATGCATTAATTTTGTATACTGCAGTTTTACCAAATTCATTGGACATGCGTTTTTATTTATCTTAGGTAGATACATGAGAGTAGGATCTCCGAGTCATAAATTGACAGAGTGTTTTCCAAGGTAGCTTTACCATTTTACATTTCCATCAGCAATGCAAAGCAAGATTATCCACATTTTCACCAACAACTGTTATTTTCTGCCTTTTTGATTATAGTTATTCAAGTGGGAATATAGTGATATCTTGTTGGGGTTTTAATTTGTATTTACCAAAAGACTGGCATCTTTTTATATGCTTATTACTTCTTGATATATCTTATTTGGTAAAATGCCTATGGATATGAATTGACCTTTTTAAAAATTGTTTTTTTGTCTTCTAATTATTGAGTTGTAAGAATTCTTTATGTAGTTTGGATACAAGCCCATTATTGGATGTATGACTGAAAAAATATTTTCTGTAAGCCTGCACTTGCCTTTAATTTTGGTATTGGTGCATTTTGAAACTCTCAAGTTTTAAATTTTGATTAAGTCCAATTTATCAATTATTTCCTTCTTTGTGTTATCACATTTCAGAATTCTTTAATCCATTATCATAAAAATTAACTCCTGTTTTATTCCAGAATATTTATAATTTTAGCTCTTATCTTTGCTTCTGTACTTCATTTTGAGTCAATATTTCTATGTTGGTGTGGGATGTCTTCATTCATATTTCTGCATAAGGATATCCATTTGTCATAGCATCATTGTTGAAAATACTATTTTTCTCCCATTGTATTGCTTCAGAGCATTCATAAAAAAACAAAACAAAATGAAAAATTAATCATAAATATGAGGGTTTATTTCTGGACTCTCAAGTCCATTCCATTATCTATACGCCCATTATTACAAGGGTACCACAGTGCTTCAATTAATGGATAGCAGGTAGTGTAACTCCTTCAAATTTGCTCTTCTATTTCAAAGTTATTTAAGTTATTTGAGTTCCTTTGTGTATATGAACACATTTTCAGATATACTTGTCTCTATCCAGAAAATAAAAGTCTGATGTTTTTTGATAGGGATTACATTGAATATATAGATAAATTTGGGGAGAATTTCCATCATAATAATGTTGAAACTTCCAATTAATGAACATGAAATATCTCTCAATTTATTTGGATACTCTTCAGTTTCTCTTCATGTTTTATAGTTTCCCATGTGTCTTCTGTTAAGTTTTTTCTAAGTATTTAAAACTTCTGTTTAAATGTAATTGCTTTCCTAATTTTATTTTCTAATTATTCATCAGTAGTACATAGAAATACAATTGATTTTCTACTTTATAACCTTTCTGAACTCACTTATTAATTCTATCAGTTTGTTTGGGTGCATGTGTGAATGTTGTTATGTCTGCATTTTCACAAATATGATCAGGTTTCCTGTTAATAGAGTTTTACTCCTTCCTTAAAATCTGAATAGTTTTATATTTTAGTTTAGCTTGTTTTATTGCAATGACTAGAACTAAATTATTGAATAAAAGTGGTGAGAGTGGATATGCCCTCATGTCCATATTATGAGGACAGCATTCAGTATTTCAACATTAAGAAGGATGTTATTTGTATATTTTTCATAGATGCCCTTGCCAGGTTGAGGAAATTCTCTTTTATTCCTAATTTGTTGAGATATCTTATCATGAATAGTAATTGAATTTTGTTTAATGTATTTTCTGTTGAAAATATGGGGTTTGTCTTTTATACTATTAATATGATATATTAATTTATATTGAATGTTAAACCAACCTTTCATGCCTGGTATAAGTTTAATTTGGTCCTGTTTGATAATCCTTTTAGTGCTGCTGGATTTGTTTAGCTATAATCTCATTAAATGTGATTTTTTATTCTATTCATGAGAGATATTGACCTGCAATTTTCTTTTCTTTGTTTTATTTTTTTTTTTTCAGTTAAATTGACCTACAACACTGTGTTAGTTCCAGGTGCAAAACATAGTGATTTAATATTCCTATACATAACAAAATGATCACCATAAGCCTAATTACTATGTGTCACCATACAAAGTTATTACAATGTTATTGACTATATTCCTCACTCCATACATTTCATACCCATGACTCATTATTTTTTTGTAACTAAAATTTTTTAATTTAATTTTTTTATACAGCAGGTTCTTAGTAGTTATCTATTTTATACATATTAGTGTATATATGTCAATCCCAATCTCCCAATTCATCCCACCACTGGAGTGCAGTAGATTAATGATGACTGCTATTATAAGTAATATGGATGCAGTGGCCTGTGTTAGGAAATATTTAGTGGAGGCTTCTATAGCTCATGGGCTAAAGTTTTTTATTATGATGGGGATGATAGCTATTATGTTTATTTCGAACCTAATTCAGGCTAGTGATCAGTGAGAGCTAGTAATTACGAATGTAGTCCCTAAAATGATGGTTGTTAGGATAATAATAAAGATAATGGGGTTTATTAGTATGGGAAGGATATAAACCAACATTTTCGGGGTATGGGCCTGATAGCTTGTTTAGCTGATCTTACTGTAGATTGTAGTGTAATGTGGTAGCACGAAGAACTTTAAATTCTTAAGGGTAGGTTCAATTCCTATTTTTCTAGAAATAAGAGGACTTAAACCTCTATTATTTACTCTATCAAAGTAACTCTTTTATAAGACATATTTATTATGTTTGTGGAGGGATACTTGCTGTTATGATGGGTAGTGAGACATGTCATATACACAAGGCTAGTGTCAGAGGTAAGAAGTTTTTTCAGAGTAAGTGTATTAGTTGATCATATCGGAATCGAGGGTAGGATGCTCGAATCCATAGGAAAGATGTTGTTAGTAATAGTGTTTTAACAATGAGATTTGCTGTATATAGTTCTGGCATGTAGGGGTTGTGGAATGTTCCCAGGAATAGAATAGTTGTGAATATATTTATGATAATGATGTTGGCGTATTCCGCTAAGAAGAATATGGTGAAAGGGCCTGCTGCATATTCTACATTGAAGCTGGGTACGAGTTCTGATTCTCCTTCTGTTAAATCAAATGGGGCTCAGTTGGTTTCTGCCTGGGTAGAGGTGAATCATATTATAGCTAATGGTCATGATGGGAAGAATAGCCATAGTTGTTTTTGTGTTGTAGTTAGTGTTGATAGGGTACAGGATCCATTTATTAAGAGTACTGATTAGGAGGATGATTGCTAGTGTTACCTCATATGAAATTGTTTGTGCTACTGCTCACAGAGCTCCAATTAATGCGTATTTTGAGTTGGAGGCCCAGCCGGATCATAGAATGGAATGTACGGCTAGGCTTGATATTGCTAGTATGAATAATACCCCTTGGTTTATGTTGATGAGGGGCTATGGTATAGGCAGAGGGATTCACATTGTGAGGGCTAGGGTCAGGGCTTGGATAGGTGCAGTGATGAATATAGTGGTGGAGGATGTGGCTGGTCTCAGGGGTTCCTTAGTGAACAGCTTGATTGCATCAGCAAAGGGTTGGAGCAGACCATGAGGTCCTACAATGTTTGGTCCTTTTCAGAGTTGTATGCAGCCTAGGATCTTACATTCTACTAGTGTCAGGAATGCTACGGCTAGGAGCATAGGGATGATGAGCATTAAAATGTTAATTATAAACATTTTGTTGAGGAGAGGGTTTGAACCTCTGAGTATAAAGGTTTAAGTTTTACGTAATTGTCAGGCTCTGCCACCCCAACAAAACCCTGGTCTCTGGTAAATTAGTTTGTGCTTGCTTATTAAGTTGAGATTAGATCATTAATTGCTTTGAAGGTGCTTATTTAAAGTGGGCCTTATTTCTCTTGTCCTTTTGTACTGGGAGAAATGTAATAGACCAACCCCCCTGCTGCAACTAAAAATTTGAACGTGTTAATGTCCTTCACCTATTTCTCTCCTTCCCCTTCCTTTCTTCCCACTGACAGCCACCTGTTCTGTGAATCTATGAGTCTACTTCTGTTTTGTTATATTTGTTCATTTATCCTATTTTTTTAGATTCAACATATAAGTGAAATCTCACTTGTATTTGGCTTTCTCTGTCTGACTTATTTCACTTAGCATAGTACCCTCTTGGTCCATACATGTTGTCACAGATAGTGAGATATCATTCTTTTGTATGGCTGAGCAATATTCCATTATATAGATTTATATATACCAAATCTTCTTTATCCATTGGACTGTTAATGGACGCTTAGTTTGCTTCTATTGTTGTATCTTGGCTATTATAAATAATGCTACCATGAACATAGGGGTACATATATCTTTTCGAATTCGTGTTTTTGTTTTCTTTGGGCAAATACTCAAAAGTGGAACTGATGGATTGTGTGATAGTTCTATTTTAACTTTTTGGAGGAACTTCCATAGTGTTTTCCATAGTGGCTGTACTGATTTACGTCCCCACCAACAGTGCATGAGGGTCCCTGTTTATCCAGCACCTTACCAACACTTATTTGTTGTCTTTTTGATGATAGCCATTCTGATAGGTATAAAGTGATATCTCATTGTGATTTTGATTTGCATTTCCCTGATGATTAGTGATGTTGAGCATCTTTTCATTTGCCTATTAGCCATCGGTATACCTTTTCAAGAAAAATGTCTATTCAGGCCCTCTATTTTTAATCTTTTTGTTGTTGTAGTTGAGCTGTATGAGTTCTTTGTATATTTTAGATATTAATCTCTTATCAAATATATCATTTGTAAATATCTTCTCCTGTTTAGTAGGTTATCTTTTTGTTTTGTTGTTAGTTTCCTTCACTGTGCAATAGCTTTGTAGTTTGATGTACTTCCATTTGTTTATTTTTGCTTTTGTTTCCCTTGCCTGAGGTGACATATCCAAAAAATATTGCTAAGACCAATGTTAAACAGCATACTTCCTATTTTTTCTTCTAGGAGATTTATAGTTTCAGGTCTTGCATTTAAGTCTTTAATCCAGTTTGAGTTTGTTTTTGTATATTGTTTGAAAAAATAGTTTATTTTTTTTGCATGTAACTGTCCAGTTTTCCCATCACCATTTCTTGAAGAAGCTGTGTTTTCCCCACTGTATATTTTTGTCTCCTTGTTGTAGATTAATTAGTCATATAACTGTGGAATTATTTCTGGGATCTCAGTTTTGTTCCATTGATCTATGTGTCTGTTTTTGTGCCAGTACCACACTCTTTTGATTACTGTAGCTTTCATGTATAGTTTGAAACCAGGGAGCATGATACTTTCAGCTTGTGCTTCTTTCTCAAGATTGTTTTGTCTGTTTCGGTTTGTTTTTATTTCCATAGAAATTTTAAAATTATTTGTTCTAGTTCTGTAAAAAATACCATTGGTATTTTAATAGGGATTGCATTGAATCTGTAGATTGCCTTGAGGAGTATGGTCATTTTAACAACATTAATTCTTCAAATCCATGTGCGTGGTATATTTTTTCATTTGTTTGTGTTGTCTTCAATTTTTTTCCACCAATGTCTTATAGTTACCTGAGTATGGGTCTTTTATATCCTTGGTTAAATTTATTCCTAGATATTTTATTATTTTTGAGGCAATTGTAAATGGGACTTTTTAAATTTTCTCTTTTTGATAGTTTGTTGTTAAGCATATAGAAATGTAACAGATTTTTGTATATTAATTTTGTGTCTTGCAACTTTACTGAATTCATTTATTAGTTGTAGTAATTTTTCAGTGACATCATTGGGATTTTCTACATATAGTATCTTGCATCTATAAATAGTGACAAGTTTACTTCTTTCCAGTTTGATTTCTTTTATGTCTTTTTGTTGTCTGATTGCTGTGGCTAGAATTTTAATACTATGTTGAACAAAAGTGACAAGAGTGGGCATCCTTGTCTTGTTCCTGGTCTTAAAGGAAACGCTTTCAGCTTTTCACCATTCGGGAATATTTTAGATGTGGGTTTATCATATATGTCCTTTATTATGTTGAGTTATGTTCCCTCTGTACCCACTTTGTTGAACAGTTTTTATCATACATGGATTTTGAATTTTGACAAGGGTTTTTTCTGTAACTATTGAGATGATCATATATTTTCATACTTCAATTTGTTAATGTGATTTATCACATTGATTTTTTTTTGTGCAAATATCAAACCATCCTTGCATCCCTGTGGTAAATCCTACTTGCTCATGGTGAATGATCCTTTTAATATATTGTTGAATTAAATTAGCTAATATTTTTTGAGATATTTTTGCATCTATGTTTATCAGGGATATTGGCCTGTAATCGTTTTTTGGGGGTTCTTTTTCAGGTTTTGGTATCAGGGAGATGCTGACCTCATAGAATGAGTTTGGAAAGCATTCCTTTCTCTTCAAATTTTTGAAATAGTTTGAGAAATATAGGTGCTAACTCTTCTTTATTATCCTTTTTTTTTTTTTTTTTTTGGTATGCGGGCCTGTCACTGTTGTGGCCTCTCCCATTGCGGAGCACAGGCTCCGGATGCGCAGGCTCAGTGGCCATGGCTCGCAGGCCCAGCCGCTCCGCGGCATGTACGATCTTCCCAGACCAGGGCACAAACCCGTGTCCCCTGCATCAGCAGATGGACTCCGAACCACTGCGCCACCAGGGAAGCCCCCCACTCTTCTTTAAATGTTTGGAAGTATTCACCTGTGAAGCCATCTGGTCCTTAAATCTAAATTGTTGGGAGTTTTTTATGATTGATTCAGTTTCATTAATGGTAAATGGTTTGTTGATGTTTCCTAATTCTTTCTGATTCAAGCTTGGGAGACTGTACATTTCTACGTATTTATATATTTCTTGTAGGTCGTCCATTGTATTGAAGTATAACTGTTCATCATAATCTATGATCATTTGTATTTCTGTGGTGTCAGTTGTAACTTCTTCATTTCTGATTTTATTGATTTCAACCCTCTCTCTTTTTATTTTTTTTAATTTTTTTAACATCTTTATTTGAGTATAACTGTTTTACAATAGTGTGTTAGTTTCTCCTTTACAACAAAGTGAATCAGTTATACATATACATATACATATGTTCCAATAACTCTTCCCTCTTGTGTCACCCTCCCTCACACCCTCACTATCCCAACCCTCTAGGTGGTCACAAAGCACAGAGGTGAACTCCCTGTGCTATGCTGCAGCTTCCCACAAGCTATCTAATTTACATTCAGTAATGTGTATATGTCCCTGCCACTCTCTCACATCGTCACAGCTTACCCTTCCCCCTCCCCATATCCTCAAGTCCATGCTCTAGTAGGTCACTGTTTTATTCCCATCCTACCACTAATCTCTTCATGACATTTTTTTTTTTTTTAGATTCCATATATATGTGTTAGCATACGGTATTTGTTTTTATCCTTCTGACTTACTTCACTCTGTATGACAGATTCCAGGTCTATCCACCTCATTACAAATAACTCAGTTTCATTTCTTTTTATGGCTGAGTAATATTCCATTGTATATATGTGCCACATCTTCCTTATCCATTCATCTGTTGATGCACACTTAGGTTGCTTCCATGTCCTGGCTATCGTAAATAGAGCTGCAATAAACATTTTGGTACATGACTCTTTTTGAATTATGGTTTTCTCAGGGTATATGCCCAGTAGTGGGATTGATGGGTCATATGGTAGTTCTATTTGTAGTTTTTTAAGGAACCTCCATACTCTTCTCCATAGTGGCTGTATCATTTTACATTCCCACCAACAGTGCAAGAGTGTTCCCTTTTCTCCACACCCTCTCCAGCATTTATTGTTTCTAGAGTTTTTGATGATGGCCAATCTGGCCGGTGTGAGATGATATCTCATTGTAGTTTTGATTTGCATTTCTCTAATGATTAATGATGTTGAGCATTCTTTCATGTGTTTGTTGGCTATCTGTATATCTTCTTTGGAGAAATGTCTATTTAGTTCTTCTGCCCATTTTTGGATTGGGTTGTTTTTTTGTTATTGAGCTGCCTGAGTTGCTTATAAATTTTGGATATTAATCCTTTGTCATTTGCTTCATTTGCAAATATTTTCTCCCATTCTGAGGGTTGTCTTTTGGTCTTGTTTATGGTATCCTTTGCTGTGCAAAAGCTTTTAAGTTTCATTAGATCCCATTTGTTTATTTTTGTTTTTATTTCCATTTCTCTAGGAGATGGGTCAAAAAGGATCTTGCTGTGACTGATGTCATAGAGTGTTCTGCCTATGTTTTCCTCTAAGAGTTTGATAGTGTCTGGCCTTACATTTAGGTCTTTAACCCATTTTGAGTTTATTTTTGTGTATGGTGTTAGGGAGTGTTCTAATTTCATACTTCTACAGGTAGCTGTCCAGTTTTCCCAGCACCACTTATTGAAGAGGCTGTCTTTTCTCCACTGTGTTTCCTTCCCTCCTTTATCAAAGATAAGGTGACCATATGTGTGTGGGTTTATCTCTGGGCTTTTTATCCTGTTCCATTGATCTATATTTCTGTTTTTGTGCCAGTACCATACTGTCTTGATTACTGTGGCCTTGTAGTATAGTCTGAAGTCAGGGAGCCTGATTCCTCCAGCTCCATTTTTCGTTCTCAAGATTGCTTTGGCTATTCGGGGTCTTTTGTGTTTCCATACAAATTGTGAAATTCTTTTTTGTAGTTCTGTAAAAAATGCCAGTGGTAATTTGATAGGGATTGCATTGAATCTGTAGATTGCTTTGGGTAATACAGTCATTTTCACTATGTTGATTCTTCCAATCCAAGAACATGGTATATTTCTCCACTTATTTGTATCATCTTTAATTTCTTTCTTCAGTGTCTTACAGTTTTCTGCATACAAGTCTTTTGTCTCCTTAGGTAGGTTTATTCCTAGATATTTTATTCTTTTTGTTGCAATGGTAAATGGGATTGTTTTCTTAATTTCATTCTCAGATTTTTCATCATTAGTGTATAAGAATGCCAGAGATTTCTGTGCATTAATTTTGTATCCTGCTACTTTACCAAATTCATTGATTAGTTCTAGTAGTTTTCTGGTAGCATCCTTAGTATTCTCTATGTATATTATCATGTCATCTGCAAACAGTGACAGCTTTACTTCCTCTTTTCCTATTTGGATTCCTTTTATTTCTTTATTTTCTCTAATTGCTGTGGCTAGAACTTCCAAAACTAGGTTGAATAAGAGTGGTGAGAGTGGGCAACCTTGTCTTGTTCCTGATCTAAGTGGAAATGGTTTCAGTTTTTCACCATTGAGAACGATGCTGGCTGTGGGTTTGTCATATATGGCCTTTATTATGTTGAGGCAAGTTCCCTCTATGCCTACTTTCTGCAGGGTTTTTATCATAAATGGGTGTTGAATTTTGTCAAAAGCTTTCTCTGCATCTATTGAGATGATCATATGGTTTTTCTCCTTCAGTTTGTTGATATGGTGTATCACGTTGATTGATTTGCCTATATTGAAGAATCCTTGCATTCCTGGAATAAACCCCACTTGATCATGGTGTATGATCCTTTTAATGTGCTATTGGATTCTGTTTGCTAGTATTTTGTTGAGGATTTTTGCATCTATGTTCATCAGTGATATTGTCCTATAGTTTTCTTTCTTTGTGACGTCTTTGTCTGGTTTTGGTATCAGGGTGATGGTGGCCTCATAGGATGAGTTTGGGAGTGTTCCTCCCTCTGCTATCTTTTGGAAGAGTTTGAGAAGGGTAGGTGTTAGCTCTTCTCTAAATGTTTGATAGAATTCGCCTGTGAAGCCATCTGGTCCTGGGCTTTTGTTTTTTGGAAGATTTTGAATCACAGTTTCAATTTCAGTGCTTGTGACTGGTCTGTTCATATTTTCTATTTCTTCCTGGTTCAGTCTTGGCAGGTTGTGCATTTCTAAGAATTTGTCCATTTCTTCCAGGTTGTCCATTTTATTGGCATAGAGTTACTTGTAGTAATCTCTAATAATCTTTTGTATTTCTGCAGAGTCAGTTGTTACATCTCCTTTTTCATTTCTAATTCTATTGATTTGAGTCTTCTCCCTTTTTTTCTTGATGAGTCTGGCTAATGGTTTATCAATTTTATTTATCTTCTCAAAGAACCAGCTTTTACTTTTACTGATCTTTGCTATTGTTTCCTTCATTTCTTTTTCTTTTATTTCTGATCTGATCTTTATGATTTCTTTCCTTCTGCTAAATTTGGGGTTTTTTTGTTCTTCCTTCTCTAATTGCTTTAGGTGCAAAGTTAAGTTGTTTATTCAAGATGCTTCCTGTTTCTTAAGGTATGATTGTATTTCTATAAACTTCCCTCTTAGAACTGCTTTTGCTGTATCCCATAGGTTTTGGGTAGTCGTGTCTCCATTGTCATTTGTTTCTAAGTACTTTTTGATTTCCTCTTTGATTTCTTCAGTGATCACTTCGTTATTAAGTAGTGTTTTGTTTAGCCTCCATGTGTTTGTATTTTTTACAGATCTTTTCCTGTAATTGATATCTAGTCTCATAGCGTTGTGGTCAGAAAAGATACTTGATACGATTTCAATTTTCTTAAATTTGCCAAGGCTAGATTTGTGACCCAAGATATGATCTATCCTGGAGAATGTTCCATGGGCACTTGAGAAAAATGTGTATTCTGTTGTTTTTGGATGTTATGTCCTATAAATATCAATTAAGTCCATCTTGTATAATGTATCATTTAAAGCTTGTGTTTCCTTATTTATTTTCATTTTGGATGATCTGTCCATTGGTGACAGTGGGGTGTTAAAGTCCCCTACTATGATTGTGTTACTGTTGATTTCCCCTTTTATGGCTGTTAGTATTTGCCTTATGTATTGAGGTGCTCCTATGTTGGGTGCATAAATATTTACAATTGTTATATCTTCTTCCTGGATCGATCCCTTGATCATTATGTAGTGTCCTTCTTTGTCTCTTGTCATAGTTTTTATTTTAAAGTCTATTTTGTCTGATATGAGAATTGCTACTCCAGCTTTCTTCTGATTTCCATTTGCATGGAATATCTTTTTCCATCCCCTCACTTTCAGCCTGTAAGTGTCCTTAGGTCTGAAGTGGGTCTCTTGTAGACAGCATATATATGGGTCCTGTTTTTGTATCCATTCAGCCAGTCTGTGTCTTTTGGTGGGAGCATTTAATCCATTTACATTTAAGGTAATTATCGATATGTATGTTCCTATTACCATTTACTTAATTGTTTCGGGTTGTTCTTGTAGGTCTTTTCCTTCTCTTGTGTTTCTTGCCTAGAGAAGTTCCTTTAGGATTTGTTGTAAAGGTGGTTTGGTGGTGCTGAACTCTCTCAGCTTTTGCTTGTCTGTAAAGGTTTTAATTTCTCCATCAAATCTGAATGAGATCCTTGCTGGGTAGAGTAATCTTGGGTGTAGGTTTTTTTCCTTCATCACTTTAAATATGTCCTGCCACTCCCTTCTGGCTTGTAGAGTTTCTGCTGAAAGATCAGATGTTAGCCTTATGGGGATTCCCTTGTGTGTTATTTGTTGTTTTTCCCTTGCTGCTTTTAATATGTTTTCTTTGTATTTAATTTTTGACAGTTTGATTATTATGTGTCTCGGTGTGTTTATCCTTGGGTTTATCCTGTATGGGACTCTCTGTGCTTCCCGGACTTGGTTGACTATTTCCTTTCCTATATTAGGGAAGTTTTCAACTATAATCTCTTCAAATATTTTCTCAGTCCCTTTCTTTTTCTCTTCTTCTTCTGGGACCCCTATGATTTGAATGTTGGTGCGTTTAATGTTGTCCCAGAGATCTCTGAGACTGTCCTCAGTTCTTTTCATTCTTTTTTCTTTCTTCTGCTCTGCAGTAGTTATTTCCACTATTTTATCTTCCAGGTCACTTATCCGTCCTTCTGCCTCAGTTATTCTGCTACTGATCCCGTCTAGAGTATTTTTCATTTCATTTATTGTGTTGCTCATCATTACTTGCTTCCTCTTTATTTCTTCTTGGTCCTTGTTAACTGTTTCTTGCAATTTGTCTATTCTATTTCCAAGATTTTGCATCATCTTCACCATCATTATTGTAAATTCTCTTTCAGGTAGACTGACTATTACCTCTTCATTTGTTAGGTCTGGTGTGTTTTTATCTTGTTCCTTCATCTGCTGTGTGTTTTTCTGTCTTCTCATTTTGCTTATCTTACTGTGTTTGGGGTCTCCCTTTTGCCGGCTGCAGGTTCGTATTTCTATCCCTTTTTTTGGTGGCTGTCCCCAGTGGCTGAGGTTGGTTCAGTGGGTTGAGCAGGTTTCCTGGTTGGGGGGACCAGTGCCCCTGTTCTGGTGGATGAGGCTGGATCTCGTCTCCCTGGTGGGCAGGTCCACGTCTGGGAGCGTGTATGAGGATGTCGGTAGCCTTACTGTGATTCTAGGCAGCCTCTCTGCTAATGGATGGGGCTGTAGACCTGTCTCGCTCTTTGTTGGGTATAGGGTGTCCAGCACTGTTCGTTGCTGATCCTTGAGTGAATCTGCGTCTTGGTGTTGAGATGGAGATCTCTGGGAGATTTTCGCCATTTGATATAACATGGAGCTGAGAGGTCTCTTGTGGACCAGTGTCCTGAGGTTAGTTCTCCCTCCTCAGAGACACAGCCTTGACAACTGGCTGGAGTGCCAAGAGCCTTTAATCCACACGGCTTTTGGGAGGTCTGAGGTCTTCTGCCAGCGTTCGGTGGGTGTTCTATAGAAGAAGTTCCACGTGTAGATGTATTTCTGATGTATCTGTGAGGAGGAAAGTGATCCCCACGTCTTACTCTTCCACCATCTTCTCACTCCCCCAACCCTCTCTCTTTTTAAATTTTTTAATTTTTTGATGAGTGTTGCTAAAGGTTTATCAATTTTTGCTTATCTTTTCAAGGAAACAGTTCTTAGTCATTGATCTTTTCTATTTTATTTTAGTCTCTATTTTATTTATTTTGCTACAATCTTTATTATTTCTTCTTTCTGCTAAGTTTGGGTTTGTTTGTTCTTCTTTTTCTAGTTTCTTTAGGTGTAAGGTTAGTTTGTTTATTTGAGATATTTTCTTTTTTCCTGAGGCACACTTGTACTGCTATAAATGTTTCTCTTAGAACTTCTTTTGCTGTTTCCCATAGATTTTGGGACACTGTGTTTTCATTTTCACTTGTTCCAATTATATATTTTTCATTTCCTCTGATTGTGTAGAGTGACTCATCAGTTGTTACTAGCCTGTTGTTTAGGCTTTATGAGTTTGTGTTTTTGCAGGTTTTTTTCTTGTAGTTGCTTTTTAGTCTCATATCATTGTGGTCCGAAAAGATGTTTGATATGATTTTAATCTTTTTAAATTTATTGAGACTTGTTTTGTGGCCTAGCATGTGACCTATCCTGGAGAATATTCCATGTGCACCTGAAAAGAATGTTTATTCTGCTGCTTTTGGATGGAATGTTCTATATATTTTTAAATTATATACATCTAGTTTAATTATCATTTAATGCCAGTGTTTTCTTATTGATTTTCTGTATGGATGATCTATCCATTGATGTAAGTGGAGTATTAAAGTCCCCTGCTATTATTGTGTTACTGTCAATTTCTCCCTTTATGTTTGTTAATATTTGGTATATGTATTTAGATTCTCCTATGTTGGGTAATTATATTTATAATTGTTATATCTTCTTGTTGATTTGATCCTTCTATCAGTATGTAATGTCTTTCTTTGTCTCATATTATAGTCTTTGTTTTAAAGTCTATTTTGTCTGATATACATGTCGCTACCCTTGATTTTTTTCATTTCCATTTTTATGGAATACCTTTTCACATCCTCGCACTTTCAGTCTGTATGTTTCTTTACATCTGAAGTGAGTCTATTTTAGGCAGCATATATTTGGGTTTTATTTTTGTATCCATTCAGCTACTCTGTGTCTTTTGGTTGATATGTTTAGTCTATTTATATTTAAAGTAATTTTAATAGGTATGTACTTATTGACATTTTGTTGTTTTCTGGTTGTTTTGGTAATTCTTTTTTTGTTCTTCTCATCTTCTTTTGTTATCTTCCCTTGAGATTTGATTACTGTATTTAGTGCTATGTTTGGACTTCATTCTCTTTTTTTGTGTGTCTTTTATAGATATTTGGTTTGTGGTTAACATGAGGTTTATATATAGCAATATATATTATATATATGATTTGCTAAACTTTCTGATTTCTTCAGTTCAAAGTTCAATCCCCATATCCCATTTTTACTCTCTTCCCATACATTTAATGTTTTGATTTCATATTTTCCATCTTTTTGATTCGTGTGTTCCTTAACTTGTGGATATAGATGATCTTACTCCTTTTGTCTTTTAACATTCCTGCAAACTTTATAAGTGGTTAATTTATTATCTTTATGGCATATTTGCTCTTACCAATGAGATTTTTCCTTTTATGATTTTCATATTTCTAGTTGCGGTTATTTCCATTTTGCTTAAAGAAGTCCCTTTAGCATTTCTCATGAAGTTGGTTTAGTGGTGCTGATCTCTTAGCTTTTGCTTGTCTGGAAAACTTTCAATCTCTCCTTCAAATATGAATAATAGCCTTGCTGGGTATAATATTTTTAGTTGTAGTTTTTTTTTTCCCTTTCATCACTTTAAATATATTGGACCACTCCCCTTTTGCTCAAAAGTCAGCTGACAGTCTTAAGTTAGTTCCCTTGTACCTAACTAGTTGGTTTTTCCTTGCTGCTTTTAAGATTCTGCCTTTATCTTTAATTTTTACCATTTTAATTCAGTGTGTCTTGGTGTGGATCTCTTTAGGTTGATTTTGTTTAGGACTATCTGTGATTCCTGGACCTTGATATCTGTTTCTTTTCATAGGTTAGAGAGGTTTTCAGCTATTATCTCTTTAAATACGTTCTCAGCCTTTTTCCCTCTGTCTTTTACTTCCGGGACCCCTGTAATGCAAATGTTAGTATGCTTCATGTTGTCCCAGAGGTCTCTTGAGCTGTCCTCAATTTTTTAAACCCTTTTTTTCTTTTTTCTCTTCAGCTTTTGTGATTTCCACCACTCTTGTTTTCCAGTTTGGTGATTTGTTCCTCTGTTGTGTTGATTCCTTCTAGTGTGTTTTTTATTTAAGTTATATTCTTCAATTCTGTTTGGATTTTCTTTATATTGTCTAACTCTTTGTTAAACTTCTCACTGTGTTAATCTTTTCTTCTCCCAATTTCCTTGAACATATTTATGATCATTACCTTGAATTCTTTATTTGGTAGATTGCTTATCTCCACTTCTCTTAGTTATTTTTCTGGGGTTTTGTTTATTCCTTCATTTGAAACGTATTTCTCTGTGCCCTCACTTTGCCTAATTACCTGTGCCTATTCCTATATATTAGATAGGTTGGCTATATAGCCCGATTTTGGAGAAGTGGCCTTATGTAGAATACCTCTTATGGGGCCCAAGAGCACAATCCCCTCTGTTTACCAGAGTTTTATGCTGTAGGAGTGCCTCCTATGTGGGCATAATGGAAGGCAGGGCTGGTGCCCAGACCAGTTGACTGCCAGGTCCTGCCTTGTGCAGAGACTGCAGGCCTGCTGGTGGTTGGGTCCATTTCCTATGGTGTCTGGCTGTGCAACCTGGGAGTTCTTGGGATAGTGACACCCCTTGGTGGCCTGTGCTGGGTCCTGGGGTGGCTGGATGCATTGCCAGAAGTATCCTGGTGCCCATCCCCAGATGTCTAGCTGCAGGGTTTGGGGTTTCCTAGGGCTGTTGCTCCTCCACTGGTGGGCAAGACTGGGTACCCATATGGCTGACTACTCAGCCTAGGGTGTCCCAGTGCTGGTGTCAACCCATTGGTGGAAAGGTAAGCCCCTGGCATTAATAGCCTATACGGAGGAGTCCAAAATTTTGCTTGCCAGCACCAGTGTCCCCAATGTGGAATGAACTCCCAGAAATGGCTGTTGCCAGAGTCTTATTTCCAGGGTGATTCCAGATAGCCTCCTGCCTCTCCTGGAGGCTATCCAAGATCCACAAGTGTGTCTGTCCCAGGCTTCTTTCAAATTACTGCCTCTTGCTGAGTCTTGGAGCATGTGAGATTTTCTGTGAGTCCTTTAGGAGTGGAGTCTCTGTTTCTTTCAGTCCTCTGGCTCTCCCATTTATACGCCCTACTAGCTTTCATAGTCAGAAATTCTGGGGTTTTTTCTTCCCTGTGAAGGACGCTTGCCTGGGGAGCCTAATATGGGATTCAGAACCCTCACTCCTTGGGGACATCTTTGCAGTTGTGATTATCTTCCCATTTGTGGGTCCCCTAACCAGGGATATGGATCTTGACTATACTGCATCTCTGTTCCTCCTATCCATAATGTTGTGTTTCCTTCTTTGTATATTTAGTTGTGAAAACTCTTTTCTGCTAGTCTTCAGGTTGTTCTCATTGATAGTTGCTCTGTAAATATTTGTAATTTTAGTGTGCCCATGGGAGGAAGTAAGCTCAATGTCTTCCTACTCTTCCATCTTGGTCAACTTTCTTTTCTTTTCATACATTTCATTTGGTGTAATAGTATTATTGGCCTCTTAGAATGTGGCAGAAAGTGTTGCCTTCTCTATTTTCTTATAGCTTATTATGAAATACTGGTAAAATTTATTATTTAACTAAATTACAGATTTCATAAGATAAGTTCTCTGGGTCTGAACTTTTTATTGGTAGGGAAGATTTTCATCACAAATTCAATTTCTTTACTGGTTATAGATTTATTCAGTTTCCATTTTCTCTTGAGTCAGTTTCAGCATTGTTTCTAGCAATTTGTCCATCTCATCAGAGTTTCCTAATTGGTTGGCATAAATTTGTACACATTATTCTCCTTTAATCCTTTTACCTTCTGTAGCTCAGGAATAACTCCTTCCTCTTTCATTACTGTGTTTGGTAATTTGTGGTTTCTCTCTTTTATAAACTGATCAGTCTAGCTAAAGTTTGTCAATTTTTGTTTATTTTTAAGAATCAACTTTTGGATTAATTGACTTTCTCTGGTTTTTTCTTTTTTAATTTCAATAATTTCTGCTTTAATCTTTATTATTTCCTTCTTTCTGCGTAATTTTAGTTTACTTTTCTTATATTAGTTTCTTAAGATGTAAACTTAAGTTTTTGTTTAAAGATCATTCTTCTTTGTTAATATAAGCACTGAAAGACAGATTTTTCCTTAAAAACTGCTTTAGCTGTATCCTGAAATTATACTGTTTTTATACAATTCAAATTATTTTCTGATTTTCAGTGGGATTTCATCTTTTATTAATGGATTATTTTTAACCTAATTATTTGTATGAATTTGATTTAAAAATTAAAGTTACTTTTTAATTTTTATGTTTATTTATTTATTTTTTGCGGTACGCGGGCCTCTCACCGCTGCGATCTCTCCCGCTGTGGAGCACAGGCTCTGGACGCGCAGGCCCAGCGGCCGTGGCCCACGGGCCCAGCCGCTCCACGGCATGTGGGACCCTCCCGGACCGGGGCACGAACCCGCATCCCCTGCATCGGCAGGCGGATTCCCAACCACTGCGCCACCAGGGAAGCCCTAAAGTTACTTTTAAGGAAAAAAAATTCTCCATTCAGATAATACAATCTATTTTCTGAGCAACTGGTCCATAAAAAGTAAAAAAGCAATTATTATGCTTTTGGTTGTGATGCATAAATCCAGAAATCAAAAGGGCATCCAGGTGGCTATGTTCAATGGGAAGTGTTTTATTTAAATTGCACTGTTTTTAAAATGTTCAGTGTCAACATTTTTAGAAGGCTGCATTCTGCAGACTGTCTTATTTTCCACATTGCCTATCATATTACACCAAGTTGGCTTCCTCTATTACTGTTGCTTAAATGACCTCTATATTCATATGAGTTTGATACTCCTGACATTGTACTACAGCATCCTGAAAGCGTGAATGCCCCTTTAATGATTGCCAGGGCCACTTCTCTTGAGAGAGTTTTTGATTCTCAAATAACTTCATACTACTACTTTAACAGCATAGTAGCCATATCCCTTTATTCTAAAACCTGAGTAAATATGGGCTGTTTAGCCTCTTTTAAAAATCCCAAAGGAATATAGTGATTACTTTAGAAGAAGAGGAACTGAATAAGAGATTTTTCGTGGCTCATAGATGAACCTTAGAGGATCCTTCTTTTCTACATTTCAGTATCTTTATTCAGTTGCTTCAAATTACAAGTTCTCTGTTCCTCCAAAGAAAATTTTCACTTGTGTTCTTCATCTGTAGGAGATGTATTAGAGAAGCAGCCAATACTCTGAAGCCTGCTTTAGTCCTCTCCTCCAATCAAATTGATTTACAATACTGAGAAAAATGCACTTTTCCAGTATTGAAATGCTACAATATTTAAAATTTTTTTGAAATTATAGGACAGCAAAGAGAAGAAAACTCTATTACCAAGAAATAAGTATTATTGATACTTTTCTTGATTTTTGAGGTAAATTTTTCACCTAGCAAAATTCACCCATTTCAGATGCATTCTTCTATGAAATTTGACAAATTTATAAGTCCTGGAACTAACACTGTGCTCAAGATATAGAATATTTTAATCACTCCAAAGTTTCCTTGCATCCTTTCATGGTCACTTTCATCCCCATCCCTGAGGCCCTCGTAACCACTGATCTGATTACTGTCACTATAGTTTTGCTTTTTCCAGAATGCTGTATAAACAGAACCATAAAGTGTGCAGCCTTTTAGGTCTGGCTTATTTTATTGTGCCTAATGCTTTTGAAAGGAATCCATGTTTCTGTGAGAATCAGTAGCTTTTTTTTTATAGCTGAATAGAATTTCATAGTATGGATGTACTACAGTTTATTTACCTGTTTACTAGTCGAAGAACATTGCTTTCTTTCCCATTTTTTGCAATCAGGAACAAAGTCTCAAAGAACGTCCATATGTAAATTTTTGTGTGGATATATGTTTCCGTTCCAAAGTGGCTGTAGCATTTTGCATTCCTATAAGCAATATATGAGCTTTCTAGTTACTCTGCATCCTTGCCAATATTTTGAATAGAAAGTTATTTTTTTTCTTTAATTTGGGCCCTTCTAATAGATAAGTAGTGATATGTTATTGTGGTTTTAATTTTTATTTCTTTAATTATTAATGATTGTGACAGCATGCTAGCATGTGCTTCTTTGCTATCTTGTATATATACATCTTCTTCAATGAAGGTTCTGTCAAAATCTTATGCCTACCTTTCATTCAGTTTTTTATTTCCTTTATATTGATATTTGAGAGTTCTTTATTCTTGTTTTGCAATATTTTGTTCTGTGACTTGTCTTTTTTTAAACAATGTCTTTCTAAGAACAAAGCTTTTAATTTTGATGAGGTCTAATTTAACAATCTTTTATATTTACATTTGTGCTCTTTGCATCATGTCTAGGAAGTCTTTGACCAACACAAGGTCACAATGATTCTCTCCCATTTTCTTCCATAAGTTTTATAGTTTTAAGTTTTACAAAAGTTTGTGGCCCACTTTGAGTTAATTTTTTATGTAGTGTGAGGTCAAGGTTTTTAAAATTTTTATTAATTAATTTTTGGCATAAAGATGTCCAATTGATCCAACACCTTTTGTTGAGAAAACTATCCTTTCTCCATTGAATTATTTTGGATCATTTGTGTAAAATAATCAACCATACATGTTTGGGTCTATTTCTGGACTCTTAACTAGCTTTCAGCTATGAACATACTGTAATGTTAGTAGAGGTTCATATGGTTTTACAGAACAAAGGTCACATCACATTTTTGTTTTTAAAGTAATATTTCTGTTATTATATTATGAATTATATAATTCATATATTAAGAATTATATAATATATTACATCATATTATGAATATAATAACATAAATATTTTATTTAATAATTTTATTAAATTTTACTTGAAAACGTGATTTTTTAATGTTAAATATATGTCCATGTAAGAGTTCCATGTTACAGATGAAATAAAATATCAGAATGAGATATTAAGGAGGTAGACTAATTTTTAATTTAAATGTACTTTCTTCATCTTAAGTAGGACCAAATGAGAGTTAAATGCTTCTAAGAAAGCATTTAGAAATAATGTTAAAGAGCTAAAGTCTAGCATCAGTAGTATATACATGCAAAATAAAGCCATTTACAATAGAAGATTGTTACAGACAAGTCTGACAGGATTATTAACATCCACAACTGAAAAAACAAGGACATTCATTAAGTTGTTATAGGATGGCTGGAGTCTCACTTGTTATTAACAAAAAAAGCACCTCATTAGCAACAGCTGCAACAGTGAGCATCAGAGCAAGCAATGCATTTTCAACCTGTCTTCAGTAATAAGAATATAAGCCACATTATGTGGGCCTCTTGTCAACTTCTAGGAACATTCCTGCCAGCTAGAAAGAGAGGCTGTAGATGTCCAGCAGTCACTTTGCTCACAGCAGAAAAAAAGATGTTTAGCAAAGTCTGGGCTTCAAAGGAAAACCTTTCAGATTTATCAGAATATCAGAAGCATCTCAACTTTACTTGATTTGCTCGTTCAGAATTGTCACTATCTCCCACTCTGTGTGTACTTCTGCTGCAAGTGGCATTTTTACTGAACAAAAGAATCAAGCAGTAACACCAATGTGGGGTGACTCCCTGTCCTAAAAGTGCACCTCCAGTACACTTTGATCACAGGCTCTCTACATTAACATTCTGTGCAGAAGTAAAAAACAAGCTATTCATACTGCCAAAGAGAAAACTTCCCCAAGGTTTTAATGAATTACTGTGTTTATTTAACAATTGTCAAGTGTTTCAAATCGCTCTAATAATAGTACAGTACTATGTGTGTTTTATGAGTGACAGTTAAACCTAAATACAGAAGTAAATGTGCCCTTACATAATATGCTACTATACATTTTGGAAATATGAACACATCTGTAAATTATAGTTAAAATTAACTCAGTGCAACCTTATTTAGAATCATTTGCTTTGATTCTCCAAACATCTTAGAAATTCTTCCCTAAAGCTCCACATTAGTTAAGATGTTGAATGCAGCTTTAGAATGAATGGTAAAGACACTTACAAAGAAAATTAAGTTCACCATAGGGCAAAATAGAACTATATTCATTCAATTACTGTTTTCTTTATTTTAACTCAAAAATGCTTGGGTAATTACCAAGGCTGATGTGTAGGCACAACTATGTTTTGGGAATCATTGAAAGCCCAAAGGGCAATAAAGGCAGCAAAGAATGCCATTTGAAATGTGGCTTGAGTATCTCTTAAATTAAGTTATGGAAACTTGCAAACTGAGGTCTCACTATAGGAAACCAAGGGCATCCATGCAATATACTTAGAATTGTGTCTCTTCCTGAAAATTCAGTTTGATAATTGCATTAGACCTGCTTAGAAATGTATTCATGAATTGGAGATTGGAGATTGGAGATTTAGTTATTTGTGTTTTCTTCATCTATAAAACTTCACTTGAAAAGTAATGCAGATCAGAACTTCTACTTTTCACTTGGGAAAGTAGAGATCTGGGAAAAGTGTCATTCCCAAATATGCAAAAGAAAAAGCTAGACAAGCTGCAAGTTCACCATACTTCTTGAACCTAAAATGGAATACCAACCATAGCAAATTAGTCTTACAGACCACTAATATAATTACACTGAGAGGGGTAGCGATGAACAGAATTCCTATAATTAACTTTGGAAAACAGTATTTGACTGCACATTGTAAAACTAAAGATAATAAGAACTGTATAAAAGTACTGTACTCTAGTTAGTAAATAGGTTTCCCTCTTTGAGGAGAAACAAGATATTTGTCTAGTATCGAAGTATTTTCCTCAAGATATTTATTAAATATAAAGGGGAATTTTATGGTGGAGAAACATGGCAAACAATTCAAATATTTCTTGTTACCTCATTCTTTATAAGATCTGCAGAGCACACCATCATATGAAAGTGCATTAATTTATTTAACAATACTTCATTAAAATGTGCTTATTTTCAGTTTATATAATTACAAAGAGTGCAGTGATATCAATCTACTTATACATCTTTTACAATCTTTGTGTGAGTATATCACACATATTCAAAAATGGAACTGATATGGGTCAAAAGTTATGCTCATTAAAAAGTGTATGTTCTCATATGTATCTATGTACCATTTCTGGATTCTCTATTCTCTATGTATATACAGGTAGATGATAGGTAAATAGGAGGGTAGATAATCAAAATGCCTCTCAAAATGATTTTACATATCACATTCTCAGAGTACATGAGAGTTTTGTATATTAATATTTCTTAACATTTTATTGATCTCATTGGTGAAAAGTGCTATCAAAAATGTTCAAATTTGTATTTCTTTAATTATATGTCAATTGACTGTTTTTACTCATTTGTTAGGCAATGCTGTTAATTTCCTTTGACCATTTTTTTGTATCTGAGTCTTGGTCATTTCAAAAAAGATTTAGAAAAATTAGTCTTTTGTCACATATTTACAATTTATGTATATATCTCAAATTCATATCTCATATGCATATATGTAGTTTTTATCAGATTTTTAAAATCATATTTTAGCCTCGTTAATGAAGCTGAAGTTTTGTTGTATACAAATTTAACATTTTCCGGTAATTAAACTTATCAATTGCTTCCTTTTTGGTTCTAGGATTTATGTTTTTCATAGAAAGACTTTATATAATTTAAGATCATAAAAATATTCACCTATGGTTTTTCTAGCAATATTTTAGTTTTTATTTTTAAATTAAAATCTGCTCTCTCCCTAGAATCTATTTGAGTATCAGGAGTGAGATATGGACCCAGATTTATTCATCTGTTTTTCGAACTATTAAAGTTATCCAAATATTACTTAGTGAAAAATCCTCACTAGCTGGTTTGAATCCTATATCATATATTAATTTCCCACATATATTTTGTGCTATTTCCAGAGTTTATATTCTGCTCTGTTTATCTGTCCATGTGCCAATACCAAACTTTTATAAAACCTGTGTTATTGAATATAATATCTTTACGACTACTCCTCCTTATACTTCTGAAATTCTCCAGTCATTTGTTTGTATTTATTTTTTCAGTTTAATATTAAAACCATTTTGTTAATGTCCAACTGATTCTTGTAAGAATTTTGATTTTTATTAATTTGATTATAGTCAAAAGTTTGTTTTAGTTTGTGTTTTAGTTTTGAAGTGAAAGTTTACCTGTATATATTTTAATTACCTGAGTATTAACTAAATGTATCTTTATCATAAAATTTTAAAGAATAAATAATTATTCAGAATTTTTCTCTTCATATGCTCCACTAATTCCTCTTTTCTCTCCAAGGGAAACCACAGCAAAAGTTTGGTGTCCAAATTGTCATTCTTCTATATTTTTCTTGTTTGAGCTATCTTTGTCAAATTTTGTTAATGTGTTATACTACATTTGAAATAAATTAATATAGAAGATTTACTTTTCTCTACATTCTCAGACAATTAAATATTATTTAATTTGTTCATCCAATAAATACTTGAATGCCGAATATATGCTAGGCACCCTTTTAGGTACTAGGAAAATAGAGTAATGAATGAAGCAGTATAAAATCTTTTCTTTCATAAAATTACATTTTAAGATTTTGTTTATCATGTGTTCACAAATGATAAACAAACAAGTAAATTATATAAATAAATTATTATCAGTGCTTATGAGACAACTAAATAATAAAGGGATTGGTAGTGTGGACATAGACTGTTCTATTTTAAACAGAGTAGTCAAAGTGGGGTGGTAGGCAGAATGACCCCAAAGATGTGCCACACACTAATCCCTGGAACCTATGGATATACTATGTTATGTGGAAAAAGGATCTTTGCAGATATGATTAAGGTTATAGACTTCACAATAGGAAGATTATCCTGGGTTATCTGGGTGTCCCGAATTTGATCATATGATCCCCTAAAGAAGAGAATTTCTCCAGCTGGAAGTAGAGGAGATGTGGCAGAAGTCAGAGAGATTAGAAGTGTGAGAAGGGAAGCATACTCTTGTTGGTTTGAAGATGCGAGAGCTAAGGTAATGAGGAATGCAGGTGACCTTATGGAGATGAGAAAGCTGTTTGCTGACAACCACCAAGAAAACATAAATCTCAGTCCCAAAGTTGCAAGGAACTAAATTCTACCAACCTGAATCATCTCGGAAGCATATTTTTCCCCAGAGACTGGAGGTAATTACCCATATTGGCTGACACCTTGAGTTGGCCTGGTGAAACCTAGAGGAGAGAAAGCAGCCAAGCCACCTCAGACTTCTGACCTACAGAACTGTGAAGTAAGAAATTTATGTTGTTTTGAGCTGCTAACTTGTGGTAATCTGCTACGCAGCAAAAGAAGACAAATGTAATCTCACTGAAACAGTGACATTTGAACTAAACAGGTGATGGAGTGAGCTATGCATTTATATAGGACAAGAACCTTCCAAGCAGAGGGAATAGCAAGTGATAAGACCCAGAAGCCAGAGAACTTACTTTGCATGTCACAGGAAAGACTAGTATAGCGGTGTAGCTAGAGTAATATGAGCAAGAGGGAGAAAGATGGGAGATTAAAATCAGAAATAACAGGAAGTCTGAGAGTTTGTGCCTTCTAGATGATTTTGAGTATTTTTTATTCTGAGTGAGATAGGAAAACTTTGGAAGGAATAATATGTTCTAACTTTTTGAAGAAGAGCATTCTTACTGTTTCATTGAAAAAGGCTGTAGGTGAACAGGTGGACAAAAAGATTTTTCAAAAAAAATAAATAAAAGAAGAAGAAGCAAGAACAGGGTTGAGAGGATTGGTGAGGAGGGTAGTGGATGATATGGACAAATAATGATGGTGGTTTAAACCAGGATGGTATGACGAGAGGAATGATAAAAGGCTAGATATCAGAGAAACTGGATATATTTTGAAGTAGAGCCAATAGGATTTACTGGTGGAATAGATGTGTGGTGTGAGAAAAAGAGAAGAAAATAAATGATGATGAAGCTTGTTGGCTTGAGTAAATGGAAACTATAGTTTCCATTAGTTGTGATGAAAGCCTACTCTAATGGAAAAGGCTGGGCTAGGCCTAGCGGAAATATAGAAGGACCAAGCAGGGCCAACTCTGCCACACCTTGCTGACACATCAAATAAAATGAGGGCTGAGGATTACATAGTCTTGTGATTATCTTTGATGTTTAAAGTCATAGAACCTGGCTTAAGTTTGGCGTTTAATCCTTTAGAAACCTTCTCAATTTCTTTTATTCCCAAGTGTATATTCAGCTTTTATATATTTCCTTGAGATCTTTATGCTAATTTATATTTCCAAGAAAAATGACCTATTTCAACCTTGTGTTCAAATCTATTTGCATTTAATTGTACAAGCTATTTTCTTTCATGGATGTGTGTGTGTGTGTGTGTGTATCTGTAAAAAACATTTACTCTTTCAGATCATGTTCCACATTTCATAAGCATTTTTTTTTTTTTTTTTTTTTTTTTTGCGTTATGCGGACCTCTCACTGTTGTGGCCTCTCCCGTTGCGGAGCACAGGCTCCGGACGCGCAGGCCCAGCGGCCATGGCTCACGGGCTTAGTTGCTCTGCGGTATGTGGGATCTTCCTGGACCGGGGCACGAACCCGTGTCCCCTGCATCGGCAGGCGGATTCTCAACCACTGCGCCACCAGGGAAGCCCCATAAGCAATTTTATAAGGTTATATT
This sequence comes from Kogia breviceps, assembly GCF_026419965.1. Taxonomy (NCBI): domain Eukaryota; kingdom Metazoa; phylum Chordata; class Mammalia; order Artiodactyla; family Physeteridae; genus Kogia; species Kogia breviceps. The sequence continues at coordinate 90,072,324 of NC_081312.1, read as the reverse complement.
TTCTCCCCACTTTTGTATTAATTAATATGGATGATTTTTCTATTTTATTATTTTTCTTGTATCAGAGGTCCTAATATTAGAACTATTATGTTTACTTCCTTTCTGTTTTATAACTCACTAATTTATATTTATATCTTTAATAATCCCTCCTCTCTACTCTTTTTCTAAATTTTGAGTTGATAGTTCAATTCATTCTTTATTCTTTTCTGTTTATTAGTGGATTCATATGTTTAAGAGAGATTATTTTCACTGTTGCTGTTTTCTGGGTATTCTACACGTTTGGTTCTGATTTCTGTTTGATTTAAGAATTGGTTAAGAAAGGGTATAAAAATAAACTGTAGAAAGATATTTATATAACATTTAGAATTTATTAAAATTCAGGGTCATTAAAATGTATTCCATTTGTCTTAGAAAAAATGATTAATATCAGAGTGAACATTTATATGGACTATCTACCTTTCCATCTATTTGTATAGCTAATATTATTAATCATTTTATTCAGGTCCTCTATTTATTTTATGTTCAATTGTCAATGGTATCAAAAATGAGTTAATTACCATGGTGTCTACTTTTCCCTTTTATGTTTTGGCCCAATTTTTTAAACTTATAATCATTTTGAGTTCCTTGGTTTTACTTACTTGCATACAATACATAAACGGATTGTATTTTTATTATGTTCTGTTTTGTTTATTTTGATAGAATGTTCCCATTTTGAAAGATTAAAAAGTTAACATAATTAAATTTCCTCAAATATCCATTTTCCTTCCTGTCCCCTCATTTTTGTTTTTATAGTACCAAAGTTTATAACATTTATATTTTGTTTTTAATAATTATTCACATAGATCTAGACTTAAATTATTTTTAAAAGACCTTGGCTATGTACTTAAATTGGGCTTCAGTGCTCACTGCAGTTCATTCATACCAACAATAGATTTTCTGTTTCTGAGATTTTTATTTTTATTTATCTGTTAGCTTTTCCGATTACAGTTTTTAAGGTTTGTTTTTAAAGTCTGGTTCATGGGTGGTAGGTTTACTGATAGCTTCTAATCACATTACATCTTAATGTTAACCTCAAGTATAAAGAACAAATAATTGGAAATAATGTTCTTTGACATATTATGTTCTTTAAAATATTGTAAATATTCTTCTATTCTTTTCTGGTACCAAAATTTACTATGAAACAATAAGGAATTAGCCTAATGTTCCCCCTATGGAGAAGATCTACTAATCCTGTCTTTATTTCCTTGGGACTCTTTCTTTAAACTTGAATTCAGTAAATTCATCACAATATTATTGTATTAGTAGTCTTAATCATTTGTTTTCTATTCCTTTTGAAATTACTATTCGGTTTTTCATTTATTTTACTTATCATACAGGATTTATTTCTTATTTTATTGTTCTATTTTGTCGAGAATATTAGTAATGCATATGCTGGACGTCCTTTGGCTTCCATCTTTTTATCATATGCTTTCTAAGCATTGTATATCATTGCTCCTTTTTACTTTAGATTTTGATAATTTTCCTCAGGAAAATCTTTTAAGTCATAGACTTTGTTTTCAGCAATACCTATACATACTGTGTTTCACTGATTCAAATATGTTTAGTAAACACTGTCATGTACTTCCCTTATCTGCACCCATCAACTTCAGAAATAAAGCACTCACTCATTCCTCCAGCTATTGGGAATTGCTCTCAGCTTAAGAGAGGTTTCCAACCTCTATGGAAGCTTTCAGTAACTGGAAATGTCAAATTATAAAAGGCAGATCCCTCCTGCCAATTTGGTACAACTCTGTAGGGCTATTCCAATTCCTGAGTCACCATGAGATCAGTGCATACCTTTGTTGTGACTGCATAATAGCCAAACTTCTCACTCTATCCAATATTACTTTTTTCACTTACCAATAGATGTTGATTCCCAAAGCACTCCACAAAAAATTTCAGTCTTCTGTGTCTTATGTCTCGGGAACATGTTTATCTTCAAATTTTATCCTATGGAAATGACAGAAATCACCTGGCTAAAAGTTGAGGTGCCATCTCTGAAATTCACAGTTCTTTTGTTTAATTTTTTGCTCTTCTTTGATATGTTGAATGAAATCAGGAGATAATAGCTGATTGCTACTTCTCCCCCCATTTATTTTTTTCATGTTTATAAAATTTAAAAGGATATATTTTTTTTAAATAAATGATTAAGCTGTGCTTTTCTTTCTTTAACATTGTCTCCCCTGTTGATCTTCCCTCTAGAATCGTGCACACTAGAAGCTGTCAACTATTCTAATGGTTTTCCTACCCACCCTCCCCCTAATTTTTCCAAGGAAAGGATTGAAAATTAGGTGCTCAAAGTCCCATACATATCTTTTAGGGAACTACACATGCTATTCAAACTATGAAATACTGTATTGAGTTTTAGGATCTACCTTTATTTAATCCAAATCGCATAATATTTGATAGGCATTTTTGACAAAATATGGTTTGAGATTTGTGTCATTTTTAATCTCACTGTAGCTAAAATTTTCAGCTCACTTTCTTAATCATTTATTTTACTTAGGGAGAATAATTAAATAAACATCACTTTACTCCATCATGTATTATTGAACATTATTGTTTTTCTCTGTTTTAAGCTATTGTCCATTATGTGATATTTCACAGAAAATAATAAAGAATTCCTGTGACTATTATCTTAGACGATATTAGATTCTTCCTTCTCTATTCACATTTTAATATACCTTAAAATTAATTTTGTTGAAAATATTTAAAATCTCTGTTATTGTTTGTACCATCAAATCATAATCTGAATTTCAGAATGTATTCTTTTTGTTTTTTTAGTTTTTTTTGTTTTTTTAAAAAATTTAATTTTATTTGTTTTTTTATACAGCAGGTTCTTATTAGTCATGAATTTCATACACATCAGTGTATACATGTCAATCCCAGTCTCCCCATTCATCCCCCAACCCCAAGCTTTCCCCCCTTGGTGTCCATACATTTGTTCCCTACATCTGTGTCTCAATTTCAGCCCTGTAAACCGGTTCATCTGTACCATTTTTTCTGGGTTCCACATATATGCGTTAATATACAATATTTGTTTTTCTCTTTCTGACATACTTCACTCTGTATAACAGTCTCTAGATCCATCCATGTCTCAACAAATGACCCAATTTCATTCCTTTTTATGGCTGAGTAATATTCCATTGTTTATAAGTACCACATCTTCTTTATCCATTCATCTGTTGATGGGCATTTAGGTTGCATCCATGACCTGGCTATTGTAAATAGTGCTGCAGTGAACATTGGGGTGCATGTGTCTTTATGAATTGTGGTTTTCTCTGGGTATATGCCCAGTACTGGGATTGCTGGATCATATGTTAATTCTACTTTTAGTTTTTTAAGGAACCTCCATACTGTTCTCCATAGTGGCTCTATCAATTTACATTCCCACCAACAGAGCAAGAGGGTTCCCTTTTCTCCACACCCTCTCCAGCACTTGTTGTTTGTCCATTTTCTGATGATGCCTATTCTAACTGGTGTGAGATGATACCTAATTGTAGTTTTGACTTCCATTTCTCTAACAATTAGCGATGTTGAGCAGCTTTTCATGTGCTTCTTGGCCATCTGTATGTCTTCTTGGAGAAATGACTATTTAGGTCTTCTGCCCATTTTTAGATTGGGTTGTTGGTTTTTTTAGTATTGAGCTATTTATATATTTTGGAGATTGATCCTTTGTCCATTGATTCATTTGCAAATATTTTCTCCCATTCTGAGGGTTGTCTTTTTGTCTTGTTTATGGTTTCCTTTGCTGTGCAAAAGCTCTGAAGTTTCATTAGGTCCCATTTGTTTATTATTGTTTTTATTTCTGTTACTCTAGGAGGTGGATCAAAAAGTTCTTGCTGTGATTTATGTCAAAGAGTGTTCTTCCTATGTTTTCTTCTAAGAGTTTTGTAGTGTCTGGTCTTACATTTAGGTCTCTAATCCATGTTGAGTTTAATTTTGTGTGTGGTGTTAGGTAGTGTTGTAATTTCATTCTCTTACATGTTGCTGTCCAGTTTTCCCAGCACCACTTATTGAAGACACTGTCTTTTCTCCATTTTATATCCTTGCCTCCTTTGTCATAGATTAGTCAACCATAGGTGTGTGGGTTTATCTCTGGGCTTTCTATCTTGTTCCATTAATCTATGTTTCTGTTTTTGTGCCAGTACCATATTGTCTTGATTACTGTAGCTTTGTAGTATAGTCTGAAGTCAGGGAGTCTGATTCCTCCAGCTCCATTATTTTCCCTCAAGACTGCTTTGGCTATTTGGGGTCTTTTGTGTCTCCATACAAATTTTAAGATTTTTTTGTTCTAGTTCCGTAAAAAATGCCATTGGTAATTTGATAGGGATTGCATTGAATCTGTAGATTGCTTTGGGTAGTATAGTCATTTTCACAATATTGATTCTTCCAATCCAAGAACATGATATATCTCTCCATCTGTTGGTATCATCTTTAATTTCTTTCGTCTGTGTCTTATAGTTTGCTGCATACATGTCTTTTGTCACCTTAGGTAGGTTTATTCCTAGGCATTTTAATCTTTTTGTTGCAGTGGTAAATGGGATTGTTTCCTTGATTTCTCTTTCTGATCTTTCATTGTTAGTGTATAGAAATACAACAGATTTCTGTGCATTAATTTTGTATCCTGCAACTTTACCAAATTCATTGATTAGCTCAAATAGTTTTCTGATGGCATCTTTAGGATTCTCTATGTATAGTATCATGTCAACTGCAAACAGTGACAGTTTTACTTTTTCTTTTCCAATGTGTATTCCTTTTATTTATTTTTCTTCTCTGATTGCCATGGCTATGACTTCCAAAACTAGATTGAATAATAGTTGTGAGAATGGACAACTTTGTCTTATTCCTGATCTTAGAGGAAATGCTTTCAATTTTTCACCATTGAGAATGATGTTTGCTGTGGGTTTGTCATATATGGCCTTTATTATGTTGAGGTAGGTTCCCTCTATGCCCACTTTCTGGATTTTATCATAAATTGGTGTTGAATTTTGTCAAAAGCTTTTTCTGCATCTATTGAGATGATCATATGGTTTTTATTCTTCACTTTGTTAATATGGTGAATCACATTGATTGATTTGTGTATATTGAAGAATCCTTTCATCCCTGGGATAAATCCCACTTGATCATGGTGTATGATCCTTTTAATATGTTGTTAGATTCTGTTGGCTAGTATTTTGATGAGGATTTTTGCATCTATATTCATCAGTGGTATTGGTCTCCAATTTTCTTTTTTTTTGTTGTATCTTTATACGGTTTTGGTATAAGGGTGACGGTGACCTCATAGAATGAGTTTGGGAGTTTTCCTTCCTCCACAATTTTTGGAAGAGTTTGAGAAGGATGGGTGTTAGCTCTTCTCTAAATGTTTGATGGAATTCACCTGTGAAGCCATCTGGTCCTGGAATTTTGTTTGTTGGAAGATTTTTAATCACAGTTTCAATTTTGTTACTTGTGATTGGTCTTTTCATATTTTCTATTTCTTCCTGGTTCAGTCTTGGAAGGTTATACGTTTTTAAGATTTTGTCCATTTCTTCCAGGTTGTCCATTTTATTGGCATATAGTTGCTTGTAGTAGTCTCTTAGGATGCTTTGTATTTCTGCGGTGTCTGTTGTAACTTCTCCTCTTTCATTTCTAATTTTATTGATTTCAGTCCTCTCCCTCTTTTTCTTGATGAGTCTGGCTAATGGTTTATCAATTTTGTTTATCTTTTCAAAGAACCAGCTTTTAGTTTTATTGATCTTAGCTATTGCTTTCTTTGTTTCTATTTCATTTATTTCTTTTCTGATCTTTATGATTTCTTTCCTTCTGCTAACTTTGGGGGTTTTTTTTCTTTTGTTCTTCTTTCTCTAGTTCCTTTAGGTGTAAGTTTTCATTGTCATTTGTCTCTCGGTGTTTTTTGATTTCCTCTTTGATTTCTTCAGTGATCTCTGTGTTTAGCCTCCATGTGTTTATGCTTTTTATGTTTTTTCCTGTGTAATTCATTTCTAATCTCATAGCATTGTGGTCAGAAAAGATGCTTGATATGATTTCAATTTTCTTAAATTTACTGAGGCTTGATTTGTGACCCAAGATGTGATCTATCCTGGAGAATGTTCCATGCTCACTTGAGAAGAAAGTGTAACCTGCTGTTTTTGGATGGAATGTCCGATAAATATCCATGAAATCTATCTGGTCTATTGTGTCATTTAAAACACCTGTTTCCTTATTTATTTTCATTTTGGATGATCTGTCCATTGGTGTACGTGAGATGTTAAAGTCCCCCACTATTATTGTGTTACTGTTGATTTCCTCTTTGAGAGCTGTTAGCAGTTGCCTTATGTATTGAGGTGCTCCTATGTTGGGTGCATATATATTTAGAATTGTTATATCTTCTCCTTGGATTGATCCCTTGATCATTATGTAGTGTCCTTCCTTGTCTCTTGTAACATTCTTTATTTTAAAAATCTATTTTTTCCTGATATGAGTATTTCTACTCCAGCTTTCTTTTGATTTCCATATGCATGGAATATCTTTTACCATCCCCTCACTTTCAGTCTGTATGTGTCCCTAGGTTTAAAGTGGGTCTCTTGTAGACAGCATATATATGGGCCTTGTTTTTGTATCCATTCAGCAAGCCTGTGTCTTTTGGTCGGATCATTTAATCCATTCACATTTAAGGTAATTATCAATATGTATGTTCCTATTACCATTTTCTCAATTGTTTTGGGTTTGTTTTTGTAGGTCCTTTTCTTCCCTTGTGTTTCCCACTTAGAGAAGTTCGTTTAGCATTTGTTGTAGAGCTGTTTTGGTGGTGCTGAATTCTCTTAGCTTTTGCTTGTCTGTAAAGCTTTTGATTTCTCCATTCAATCTGAATGAGATCCTTGTTGGGTAGAGTAATCTTGGTTGTAGGTTCTTCCCTTTCATCACTTTAAGTATACCATGTCACTCCCTTCTGGCTTGTAGAGTTTCTGCTGAGAAATCAGCTGTTAACCTTATGGGAGTTCCCTTGTATGTTATTTGTCATTTTTCCTTGCTGATTTCAATAATTTTTCTTTGTATTTAATTTTTGCCAATTTGATTACTATGTGTCTCAGCATGTTTCTCCTTGAATTTATCCTGTATGGGACTGTCTGCACTTCCTGGACTTGGGTGGCTCTTTCCTTTCCCATGTTAGGGAAGTTTTTGACTATAATCTCTTCAAATATTTTCTCAGGTCCTTTCTCTCTCTCTTCTCCTCTGGGACCCCTATAATGTGAATGTTGTTGTGTTTAATGTTGTCCCAGAGGTCTCTTAGGCTGTCTTCATTTCTCTTCATTCTTTTTTCTTTATTCTGTTCCAAAGCAGTGAATTCCACCATTCTGTCTTCCAGGTCACTTATCCGTTCTTCTGCCTCAGTTATTCTGCTATTGATTCCTCCTAGTGTAGTTTTCATTTCAGTCATTGTATTGTTCATCTCTGTTTCTTTGTTCTTTAATTCTTCTAGATCTTTGTTGAACATTTCTTTCATTTTCTCTATCTTTGCCTCCATTCTTATTCTGGGGTCCTGGATCACCTTCACTATCATTATTCTGAATTCTTTTTCTGGAAGGTTGCCTATCTCCACTTCAATTAGTTATTTTTCTGGGGTTTTATCTTGCTCCTTCATCTGGTACATAGCCCTCTGCCTTTTCTTCTTGTCTATCTTTCTGCGAATGTGGTTTTTGTTCCACAGGCCACAGGATTGTAGTTCTTCTTGCTTCAGCTGCCTGCCCTCTCAGGAATGTGTTTTTTTTCTCTCCAAGTTACTCAATTCTGATACTTTAGAAGATAAGAACATACAAAAATATTTTTATATTTTGGAGTCATTAATAGCAACATTTACTGAAAAATAAACTGAGGCTTCACAGGTGTCAAGTTTGAGGAACTGAATTAAAATGTAAGCATTTGTTGAAATTACTTTTGCTAAATATAATTTATATTTTAGACTGTGCGCTTAGGGATGTCTTGATGGTTCCTTAGTTATAGAATAGTCTAATGTACCATCAGATGCCTCATTGGAACTTGGCTTCTCATTCAATGCGTGCTTCACAATATTCTTTGATCCTGACATATTCACGGAATTCTCTGGAAACAGCTGGTCCATGCTGTGGCATAGGGCAGCCATTTGGAGTTTGATTTTACATCCAGTTCCCATGAAATGTCCCTTTGAATTGAACTTTAGGAAATCTTTGTATATTTAATGGGGGCAATCATGAAGCCACTTCAACTTCTCTCCAGGAAATCATTACATGCTCAAGGGATTAGCTAAAACCAGCTTTTCATCTCATTGTTTATATTTGGAAATCTAGAAAGACCCTAATCTAGTGAAGTGAGGAGTGTTCTGCTGAGACCATGACTTAATCTATTTTTTTTCTCCCTCTCTTGATGCTGAGGCTGATTGAATATGTGATCTCATGCAAATAAGTGTGAATCCAGTGAACTTCCTGCTACATGTTCAATTGTTTACACATCGATTAATTTGTTTCTTGAGCAAGTATTTACTGAGTGTCTGCTTTCTGTAAAACACTTGGCTGGGTCCTCAATATTAGCCCTTAATAATATTAGTCTCTAAGGATCTAATATTTCAGCAGTCAAGTATCCCAACATTATAATTCAAAGAGATGTATGTTATAGGAGAATAATGGGCACTATAGTTTCATGTTTGGTATCATCCACCTTCTGCAAATGGTTTGTCAATAAAGAAACAATGAATATATTTTCAAGCAAATAATTACTTCCTCAAGGCTGATGTTAGTGGAAGAATACATTCAAGTAGCAAAAGTCATCTCAGTTGTTAATGGAATGAAATCATTGGCCAGGATATTGGTAGCAATTCCCAGGTGTCTCTGCTAGCTCTGCAGGAAGATATTTTCCTTTAGCATTTATAGATCAAAGAAAAGTACAGCTTTAGCAAATTATTTAACCACTGTCTCATGGCATCCTGATTAGAAACTACCAGGATAAAATCAGCAGTATATAGATAGCCTGGAGTGATTAATATCAGCACTTTTGTTTTTCCTATCAAAGACCCAAACATGAAACTGAGTTAATGAATAAAAATAATAAAAAATAGCAGTACTCATTTAGCACTTTATAATGTTTCATTTATATTTTCATTCACCTAATCATTTATTCATTCAGTGAGTATGGATAGATTGGGTATTTATTTATTTCGTTAGATACACTGCATAGTAATAGAAACTGAAGCTCAGGACTTAAAATTTAATTATTCTAAGTTATACAGCTATAGGTGGTAAAACTATTATTTAAATTAGGTCTGTCTAATCCAAAGCCTTGTGATCAAAATCTATATATTCTACAGCCTTGGAGTGAAACTCTATATTATATAGCTACAATTATAATTCTGAGATTTACTGTTATTTCATAAAGAAGTCTTGATTTGAAAACCTAGATCTAAATTCACAAAGTCACATGCATACAGGGCCAGTGGTGATATAGGTTTGACAAGGCAGGTATAACATTGAAGGGTTCCCTGACAGGGAGGCAATAGAGAGGAATGGGATGTGCAAAATGGATATGGTTGCTGGCACAAGGGAGCATCCATCATCCCTTCAGCCCTTTGGAATCATGACAAAATGAGGGGCTAATATTGCCAGATCATCTGATTTTCCCACAGAGGACAAAAATAGGTGTTGTAATGTGAAATGTTCTGATTTCAGAGGCAGTATAGCCCAAGGCAGGCTTAGTGCCTGAGACTCTGCATTTGAATCCTGGCTTTGCCACTTACTAGTCTGTGACTCTCCTGTTACTCAGCTGCTCCATGCCTCAGTGTTCTAAGAAGACCACACCATGATTGTTATTCTGGGAGGTGTGCATTATTGTAGTACTGCCTACCTCATAGGATTTTGTGAGGACTAAATAAGTTAAATTCATGTAAGGCCCTACATAATAAGCACTTAATAAATGTCAGAAACCATTATTTTTATTATTTAATTATTAACAAGTATTTTTTTAGTTAAACATCTGTGCAGGCTAAACAAAAATATTCAATTTGCAATGTTTGATTAAGTCTTACAGAAATTCTTTTATTCTTGCCACTGCATACATAGTTTATATAAGTACCCACCAGGCAGTTGGTAGTCTCTGGATTAAGCTTTTATAATTTAAATTTTTTAAAAAGGTTCTCATAAGTATGATACCTATATTTTTTTACAGTATAACATTTTTCCCCACTTGAGCATGTTTTCACTATAAAAGTAGAGCTCTTAATTTAACGAAACAAAGCATAACTATTACTTAAGTAACAGTGGTCTTTATTGGACTATAAATGAAACTGGACACAGATAGTAATGGAGGATCAAGAGAAGCTCACTCACATGAGAAACGAGAAGCTCTTGGAGCAATGCACCCTGAGTGTATAAGTATTTGAGAAGGCAGTGGGTATGTGTATAGTTCATATTAGCTTCTTGGTCCAGCCACCTTTGGGTTCATAACTAAGTTCCATGAAAATTAGAGTGTTTATAAGCAAAAAGGGCTTATTTATAAGCAAAAAGGTCTCTGTAAAATGTTGATCTTAAGAAAGAGCATTCACAGTGTGTTCTAATGTAGTTAAGAACCAAAGGAGAGAGAAGCAGTCTTCTCCATTTTGCAAAAGAACACCATGGAGGTTTATCATCTTGGTGGTACCAATGACTCGGCTGTGGAAGGAGATTATAGCACCTGGCGGAGTAGGAGGTACTCAGTGATGACTGACAAGAGATGATAGGAACTTGGCAAAATAGTGGTACCCAGATGATGCCAAGCAAGTCAGCATCTGTGCATAATAAAAAAGGATCTATTTCTGAGTATACATGACACTTCTTGAATTCTTCTACAGGCAGTGAAGACGACTTTGCTAGGGAACTGTGAGTCCTTTGCAAGAGGGGCAAGTAGGAGCAAGATTAGAACCATTATTGCTATTAATGTGAATTTTCCTTACTTTCAGGCTGTTTAGACCTGAGGAAACTTGGGCTATGCTTGTGACCTATCATATTATAAATATAAATTTTTAAAAAATCAATATTATATACTTAAAGAAACAGAAAATCAGGGCATAATTAAAAGACAAATCCCCATGTGCAATTGCATACCTCTTTTGTAAGCAGTTAATATTTATAAATTGATTGTTTCCTACATTTTTAACTCTTTATGTCACTTATAATACTTTATCTATGTTAAGCTCTAGGTTGATATCACACAATTTAATGTTTGTATTGACCGTTTGTAACTAAGTTTCTTACATGGTATCTATGTGAAATTCCTGCCTCCCATTCGTAAAGCCAACAGAAACAGTTCAAGAAAGCTTATTTAATATTTTGTTTCTAAAAAAGAATTCTACATGTCCATTTTTCAAGTTGTGTAGAACAGTTGTCCAGTGTAATTTCCCTTCACTGTACCTTTTTAATCATGAGTTTTTTATTGTTTACAGCTAACCATTTCTGTACTTGGACTAGCTTTCTGTTCTGTGAATCCAGAACTACAGATAATTTAAATTACAGATAATTGTTTGTTATACACATTGGCTACCACCTGTCTGCTCCCTTTAGCAATTGTATGTTCTCTCTGGCATTGTTTCTTGAAATGTGGTGCTCAGACCACCTGCATGGAATCACTTGAGTTGCTTGTTAAAAATGCAACTTTCTGAACCTATCACAGGCCTCATAAATGAAGTTCCTTTTGGCTTTGTCCACTAAAGTTTACAAAGCACTGCTATTGGTTTCACTTTGAAGATTCTGCTTCTGCTTTTTAAAAAGGGATTTTTCCTCTTTTGAAAATATGCAACTTAAATTAGCCAATACATTTTGATTCCAAAAGATACAATGTTACAGTCCAGCAGAAATTTGCAAGAGGATCATGTTGGTAATACAATAGCAAAAGGAAGATTAAGAAGAATGCAAAAAAATAAATCAATATTAATAAAGTGCCTTGAGGGTTCGGCAGAGAGAGACACCAGCACATATTGGGGAAAAATAACCAAGGATTTGTGAAGGAGGCAGCTTTGACATGGGACTTGAGAAGACTTGGAAATTTAGAGGTGGACATAAGGAGAGTCTACCAGGAAAGCAGCAGAGCAAAGGCACAAATATGGAAAGATGACAGTGATAATAACAACTCATAATTCATCTAGCTGAAGATAAAATACACTCACACATTTGTAAGTGACAGGGCTGAAGATGCAGTTGAAATGGTACTGTGGAGAGTCTTGAAGGCCATACTGAATAGATGGTATTTATTTGGCACCTCCTGAATGTCTGCAACATTTTAAGTAGGCTGTAGATTTAAGGTATGAAGTCACACAACCATGCATTGTAAGATAACATTTCTGATTTAATTTTTACAAAGTCTAATTAGAAGTAAGGCAGTCACACAGAGGAGAGAGTTACAGTAAATCTCAATGCAATTGCTTGGTCTCCAGAGAACCTAAGCGGGGTGGAAACATGAGCACACAGCATATGGATGACACTCTCTTTATAAGATAGGGTCTTGCAAGTCCTGACAAGTTCAATTCTTACTATGTCACAGTCATTTTCTACTTTGGTATTGCAGCATGATTTGTAAAGAAATTACACAGTCGGTGTGTTTCCACTGAATAGTATTGAGAAATAGCAGATTTTCTTTTGGACTAAAGTCAGTGCCAGTAAGACCATATTTTCATCCAGGGTATATGAGAGGATTGTTTCATAAAGAGAAAGCACAGGTAGGGCACAGGATGTCTGATGAATATCTCTGCCTACCACCTTCCAACATACTGGAAAATCAATTTCTTTGTAGTCCCTTTCCTAACACATTTAGTATCTTATTATCTTGGATTTCTGATCCTGACTTTGGTCAACATTCTATAATAGAGTCATTTCCTTTTAATGTATTATCTTATGAGATATCTGGAAACGGTGGGACCTACAGGGAACAGATTAAGAGGAACAGTGAAACCAGTCAGGTCAGCCTTCCCTGGGAGAAATTGATGCACTCCAGAGAGGCTGGGGTGAGGGCTTCAGAATGTATGTTAGACTCTAAAGAGACAAAAGTTGACCAGCAGAGAGGGAAGCATTCAAGGAAACCTGAAAAAACTGGCCATCACTCAAGAGTATGGTCAGTCTTGGGGGGATAGCTACAGAATCCTATAAGAGTATCTGGAACACGAAAGTCACAAAGAGCTCAAATACAGGTGTCAGCATAAGAGCCTTGTTATTAAGCTTAGCTGGAATTTATACATATGAAGTTCTATTCTGGAATATAGCCAATATTTTATATTAACTATAAGTGGAATATAACCTTTAAAAATTTAGGTCACTATGTCATACACCTAAAACTTATATAATATTGTATATCAACTATAGCTCAATTAAGAAAAAAAAGTTCTATTCTGGGTTCCTGACTTGTGCTTTCAAAGATAAAAGGTAATATGGGCCTGAGTTAGAGTGGAAATTTTAAAAAATAATTGATAAAAATGAGTCTATAAAATTCATCCTCCCATTGGGTATATATATGTTCAGAGGACAGAAGGGAAAGTAGTGGAACTTGTACACGTTGATTTTGAATAGCCTTTAGGGAAGTTGGGGACTAGGAAAGAGATTTGGACTAGAGATATATACTTGTAATACAAATCTCTAAATTGTAAAATACACTAAAACCTGTCATCTTCTGTTTTTTAAAAAGTCAAAATGTAGTACTGACTGCAAGTCAATATATATAACCTAAATATAACCACATCTGCAGCATAATTATTCTATGAGTAGTCCATAATGTAGGATATGTGTCCTTTTTTCTAAAACTAAAATCACATACAGTGATTCCCCCTTGCTGGAATACTATACTTGAAGGCAGTGTGGAATACTGCTGGAATGCACATCTTAAAGGCTGAGAGATGTCATCTTGGCCTGTACACCTAGTCACAGTAAATGAATTTGCTGTCTCTCTCATAGCTACATCTTTTTTCATGATTCCCTCATAAAGTAAGAGAGTGATGTGTGTAAACTTCCCTCAACAACAGGTCTCTGATAGGATTCCTCACACACTGATGTATTTGACAGAATCCACCACCTTAGTGAAGTCCACATACACAATTGACCAATGGCCACAATCTACCTTTCACTTCTCCCACTGCTGTCTAAGGGAAGTGACTACAATGCACGCAGTTCCCTGGTTGCCGTGAAGCTACCCCTGCCTGGCCAATATAAGCCATCGACATGGACGATTTAATACTTTACTGAAAACTATGTGTGAATGTGTCAGGTAACACGCATTATATGGAGACAGGCTTTTCAATCTACATGGACAACTCCTCGGTATACTTGGGATAGGCAGGAAGTTCTCCTGTAGGAACTGCTAAACATAAACTCACCTTTAAGACATGTGAGTTTTTTGTTTTTTTTTTTTTTTTTTTCGCTATGCGGGCCTCTCACTGTTGTGGCCTCTCCCGTTGCGGAGCACAGGCTCCGGACGCGCAGGCCTAGCGGCCATGGCTCACGGGCTTAGTCGCTCCGCGGCATGTGGGATCTTCCCGGACCAGGGCACGAACCCGCGTCCCCTGCATCGGCAGGCGGATTCTCAACCACTGCGCCACCAGGGAAGCCCCAATACATGTGAGTTTTGAGATGGAGATCAGAGTTTTCATCTGTAGTGAATGAAAGCAAGCTCTTACAGAGGAAAGTGAAAAGTGAAGTGAAAAGCAAGTTTTCACACTAGAATTATCACCCAATTCTTTATGAGCAATTCTTTACTAGAATCACCAGTTTGTAGCAGTAGTTCTCCTTTGGTCTTTTTTCCTGTCATGTATTCATACATGTATTCATTTACTCATTTTACTGATTAATAAGTCAACAAATATCTTTTGAATATTTATGATAACCCAGGCATTCTTTGAAGTATTTATATACATGGATGTACAAGATCATATTTTCTCTCCTCAAATAACTTAAAATATAGTGAATAAAGTGAAAAAGTAATCCAGAAGTTTCCATCAGTAACTACCAAAAACTATAGCTATGGTAGTAACTACCATATGGAAGTGTTCATATTGGAAGTACATCTTATTCAGACTACCTACAAGGAGGTGTGAATAAGGATTTCTAGAGGAGTTGAGATTTAACCTACTAAGTGAAGAATGAGTAGTAGGTGATCAGTCAAAGAAAACAAGGGCTTTCTAGATAAGAAACTGCACAAAGGGAATAAAGATTGAAAAAGCAGAAACTTGGGAGCAGAAACTTATTTGATATGTCTAGAACATAAGAGTATGCCCAGAGATGAGACTAGGGAGGCAAACTGAGACAAAGTCGTAAAAACAGTTCTGTATTAGCTGGGAGGTATGGCATTTTTTCCCCTGAAGGCTATAGGTGCCAACTGAAAGGAACTGTGGTTTGTTATAGTGTCTGCTTAGCAAACTGGAGCTATATTTCAGAGAATTTGCTTCCCTGTATGCTTTGAGATTAGAGTTGCCGACAAGAGAAATATGTGTAAGATTTAAGGGCAGAAGTGAAGTAACAGTCACTGTACTGCAAGTCAGTATGGGAGCTAGACACTACCATAGCTTGTTCACACTGCTGCTTATATGTGGAGACTCATCTTGTTGGCAGAGTCACGGCTCCTTCACCTCTCACCATATCTCTTTCTTCAGTTTCGGTGAGTCCTAAGCCAGAACGTGTGCAGGTATGTGTGAAAGATAATGGCTTCTTCTGCAGGTCACATATGTTGTCAAGGTTGAAATCAGTGAGAGACAGATGTGAGTTCCAGTTTGGCCTTGTGCAGTACATCCTAGCTATCCTCATGGGCTTGTTTTTTTCACTCTCCCTCCAGTTTTTCTTTCTGACTGCCAATCCTTTGACCTACAGTGACTTCAGCTCACCACACACTGCATAAGCAACAACCTTCCACAGACCTCTTTACCAGTTTCCACAATAGTGTAGGGTCTAACCTCTATAATAAATCTATTATTCCTTATCACTTATGGTTCTGGTTTCCTGAGCTGTAGGAAAAATCCCTAACTGATACCAAGGCTATTTATCAAGGAAATGATATAAGATTTTCACATTAGCATGATATCGATAATATGGAAAATGGATTAGATATAGAATAATTATTTACATATTCTAAATAGCAGAATCTTTACTTTTCAAAGGAAATATTATTTGAAACCTTAGATAGAGAGGGATATACTTGCTTGAAATAGGGATGAGCAACTTAGGACCTGATTGTTCTGCCTCCCTTCACCCCTCCCTCTTCAGTACAGGAAATACCCAATGTTTGGAGAACATGGTTTAACAAATGTCTGCATTAGAAATACTCCTATAGTCATTCTGGTGAGAAATGAAGTAGTTCAGAATTAAAATTTGGAGTTGAGCGTGGAGTGTATGGGGCATAGTTAGATATGTAGGCGTTAAAGTTAAAACTGCTTTGTGTGAGTGGTATGGAAAAGGCAGAAATCTGGGATGTTTTAAGGCCAGTGAATCCACTGATTCCATTGATGATATAATTTCTTGAGAAGTTACCACAAATGAACATGTTTATTTGAGAACATTGAAGAGTTTTTGGCTTGTTCAAGTCATGATGAGCTCCAGTCTTTGGGCTGGAGCTCAAGAGAGGGGTCTTCTGTAGAGACGTGGTTTTAAATTATTGCAAAGGTGAGTCAGTTCTAGATTAGGAAGAATAGGTTGAGAACAGCTATGAACCAAAAATATAGATTCTGAGAAATAGCAATATATGAGGAGTAAGAGGGAGGTAAGTGTTGCCTTAGGAATGAATAAGAGAAAAGCTCATTAGGCAGTGAATACTCTGTGAATGAAAAATATAAGAGATATGATAAAGAAAGGAATGTGGGGTCAAGCATGTGATATTTTTGAAGGTGGCAACTTGAGGGGAAAGAGTAATTTGAGAGTAATTTATTGCATACTAATCTCTGAGCCGTTCATTGTTTTCATTGAATTCTATCTCATTACTTTCATCTACAAATATCTTTCCTCCAAGATCTGTCTTGTTATCTTAAATAGCAGAAAACTCTCTCTTTGTAACTACAAAGCATCATGTTATATTCAACCTTCTAAAAGCATTAAGTATTCAATCTTTTCTTCTCCTTTAGCTCACATATTAGCCCTGCCCTTAAGTTTTACCACTTACTAGAAGTGAAATCAGGCTCCTGAATGTTCACAACTCTTGAAATTTCTGTACTTAATCATTGAAATTCAGGACTGTGGTTCCCCTCCCTTTCTAACCTTTGCTCCTGGTTTTGATATTTTCCTTCATTGGATTTGTATGAAGGCACAGTTTTAAAGGGAGCAGCCATAAGTAGCACGTTAATTTTTCTTTTTCCAGTTTTATAGGGGGTCAGTTCTTGATGCCATGTTTAAAATAATCATTTAGCATTTATCTATTCCCATACCAGGCACTCTACTTTTGAATTTTTGTTTCATTTAATCCTCACAACAATCCCATTTGAGAGATATTACTCTACCTTTTTTTATAGGTGATTGAGTCTCAGAGAGCTTAAAATTTTGTTCAGATATACAAAATTAATAAATATCAGGACAAGAATTAAATTGACTAAATATTGGATTGGCCAAAAAGTTCGATCGGTTAGTGAATACATCGTTCAATAATGGTCTTGGAGAAAATGAAAAATATGCCTTTTATTTTTACTTAAAACCGAATGAACATTTTGGCCAACCCAATATAATAATATAAGCATAGTGCCTGGTGTATAGCAAACACTGAAAATCGTGTTTTATTGTTAATGTTATTTCTTACAGCTTTTATAATCCATATCCAGTATTTTTCCGTTATGACAAAATTTTTTTTCTCCTATTCTCAATTAGTTCAAAAAGATGATAGCAAAGACTCACATGCTATCAAGACATAATAAATGTTAGCTAGTAATCTGCAATTAACACAATTAAGCATCAGAAAGAACATTTGGGATAGGATAAAAACGTGAAATTGGAGCACAATGATAGATGCCCTTTCTACTAGTACCAGTACTAAAATTGGGTTAGAGATTAGTTTCCAGTTATAGATGAGTATAAAATTGATACCTTCTCACTTTGGTTGATGCATGGTGATGAATTTTGTGATAATGTATTTAAGAAAACACTGAGGAAGACATGGACTTCTGAAATTTCTCTAATAATCATTTCCTGAATGTCAGGGATCTGAATTCAATTGTTTTTTAAATCCTTTGTCCACAAGATTTCTTTGGGGTATTTTGTTTGCATTTGAAGCAATAACTACAAGAACAGAATAAATGAAAGAGAGGCAAAAGAAAGAAAAAAAGGTGTGAAAACATGTTTCAATATTACAATGTTGATCAATTCTGATAGGATACATAATGCTATTAAAGGTCCTTACAGAAAAAAAAAAGGAATAGGAAAAATTAATAGTTTTAAGATTTCACAATCTGTTAATAAAAATGTACAAAGCCCTATTCTTGGAACCCAGGCTTGTTTGACTCTGATGATGGCTCTAAACCTATACAGTGCCCTGAAATTTTAGTCCTTCAGTAATCAGTTCTCAGAGACTCAGCCACAGACAGGAGCAGTATGCCGTTTTGGTTTTCACAGCAGGCATGATTGCCTTGATTCTTTCTAACCCAAGCAGTTATTTATCCTGCTGCAGATTCCCTTCTTCCATCTGTAGCTGAGTGGTTTCAGAAATCCCCATGAGAACTGTTGGCCACTGCATTTGTGGATGTCAGTAATTAAGCTATTTACTCCAGCTGCAAGCTGTTGGACAACGTGGATAGTAGAAGGGCATAGCTCTGCTGCAAAGCCTGGTCATATGAGAACAGAAAGGTCAATGCCCCCTGGTTGGTTTTTCCGTGCCCTAGGGACCTTAGCTTATTCTGGGTTCACCCCATGATTTTCTCATCAGTCTTGTATGATTTTTACAAGAAGGTGGTATTTGCTACAAGCCACCTGGCCTGTAAGTTGCTTTTAGGCTTTTATAGTGTCTATACACAAAGAACAATTGTTCTGTATATCTGCTATCAGTGTTTCATGCCATAGAATTATACTGGGTATAATGCTGATTCTATTATGGGCCTGCGCTTTGTTTTATAGCTTGTCCCTGACCTGGACTGGGATTGGTCTCATGTCACTCATAATTCATTTCCATGGTTTCTATCAAAATCATTTCTGTCTTTGGAATAGAGGACATTTTGTTATACATTTTAAAAATTTTACTCTGTTTAGTCATTGAAGTATAACTATAGGAGTGAGAGCTTTCTGTAAAGTATCATCTGTGATTATTTCACAATGTATGAGCTTCCATGTATCGTTTGCTAGATGGTTTTAGGTATTTTTTGATAATGTACTTTTCAGTCACAATTGGAATATACTGATGATTGGATTTGCACTCAGTGCTGATTGTGTCTTATCATCATTGTATCTCCAACACCTAGCATGCATCTGCATGTTTGCATATAGTAGATGCTAAACAATGTACACTGAATGAATGGAGTCCATTGATTGAATATTCCTGTTTTCATAACGCCTTTACAAGTAGGGCCCAATTTCTCATCTTTTTATTTTGATATGCAAACTCCTTCCTTCATTTATTCAACACAACATGTATTTTTCATTTACTATATGCCAGTCACTTTCCTCAAAGGGATCACAGCTGTGGTGCCTGTGTGTGTATATTTGTGTGTGTGACAGAGAGATAGATATTGAGAATAAGTGTGAGCTTTGGGTGGATTGTAAACAGACATGTAAACAGGCAATCACAACCAGTGTGTAAATTAAGGACAGGTGCAGAGCAGCACGGACAATACGTCAAATCCAAACCCAGACCTATGGATGGCTTCCTGAAAGAGATGATTATTTTACTAGGCTTTTTTTTTTAAAAAAGATGAGGTGTCTAGAACAAGGCACGTGGAGAGGAGAAAGGAATTACTGGCAGAGCCAGCAACACACAGAGGTGTGAGCAAGCATGTAAGTAGTGAGGTATGGCTGCTGGAGGGAGGTGTTGAGTGATGCCTGAGGCACTGCCAATTCTTAACACCTCTGATACCACTGTATTCTAAGCCAGTATCATTTCCTTGCCTATAGTAACTAGCTTCCTACATGTCTCCCTGATTCTACTCTTCTAATAGTCTTTCATACTGCCTGAGAGAGCTTTTGAAAATGCAAATCATGTCACTCCTTTGCTCAAAACTCTAAGCAGCTGACCATCTCATTGGAATGAAATCAAACATCTTCAAAATGGCCTACAACTGTCTAGATGCTTTGGCTCCTGGCTTCTCCCTCTGCTATTGCTTCCTGTCAGTCTTCTCATACTCACTCCTTTCCAGCCATACTCAGAATTCCTGTTGTCTCTTGAGGGGCACTGAACACTCTCCCAACTAAGGATTTTTGTATTTTTTGTTCCCTCTTCTTAAAACATTCTTTTCTCCAAACTTCCTCAAGACCCTGTTTCATGCTCAGGTGTCAGAGAAGTGTTCCCTGACTACATTGTTTAAAGTTGTACCCACCCTCTCTTCTCTTACTCACCTTTGTTTTCTTTGAAAACCTAATAGCATATCATTATCTGGCATTGTACTAAGTATATATCTGCGTATTGTCCATCCCTGCCCTACTAGAATATATGCTACGTTAGGATGTGGATGTTGTCTGCTTTGCTTACCATCTTAGACCTGATTCCTAGAACAGTGTTTGAAATATAATAGACCCTTCACACATATTTGTTGGATTAATACACATATGAATGAATGGGAATTTAACTTTTTAAAGAACCTCTCCTCCTACATGATTATTATACACTCTAAAGACATTGGATTTTATCCTAAAGGTAATGAGGAGTGATTGAAGAATTCTAAGTAGGGGAGTGACATGACCAAACTCGTATTTTAGAAAGATCATCTATCATCCAGGAGGAGGATGGATAGAAGGCTTTTGGAGTAATTCAGGCAAGAAATTATGAAAATTGAACAAAAAATGTGAAAATGATGAGAGGATGAGACACTTTAAAGAAATATTCAGCTGATGAAATCCACAGGTCGCCCTTAAATCACAAGTGTGCATTGGTGTAAGAGGAGGAAATGTAGAGTGACCAGTTTGCCCAGGATTCTCCTAGTTTTAATACTGAAAGTTCTGCATTCTGAGAAGACCCTCAGACCTGGTTAAAACAGACCGCTTGGTTACTCTAAAAAGTCAAAAATGCTTACAGAGCACAATCTTTTCCTCCATCCCATCTACATTTAAGTAGTAGCAATGATTCCCACATGGGTTATTGTGTTCTCTTAAGAATCACTTCAAATCTCATGTTCCCCTAAATATTCTTCACCTTTACCTCCTTTCCACCCCCATCCCCAACTGCCCCACAGCCTTATATCATCTCCCTCTTATGAAGGACCACAGTGTCTGTTAATCTCTTCTAGAACAAGTGACCTAATCTGCTTAGTGTAATATATTCATTGACCACATTGCACATTTACCTTTTAGACTCAAAGCTTATGTAGTGTAATGACCATGCTTTATTCATCCTACTATCCTTGCCAAACCATGTAGTACAGCTATGAATCCATGTCTGTTGAAGGAGCTGATGCAGGTATGTGTATATGCTACAAATTTGGGTAAACAGAAGGTGAAGGCTGACAGTGTTGATCTTTGCTTGGAAAAATGGGTATGATCACATACTAGTGGCAACCTAGAAACATTAATCAAAGACAAGCTGGCCACCATCTTTGAAGGAGCTCAGAGAATACAACAGTTATTGCTCACAAGCATGATTCTCAGGACATCTAATCACATGAAGACTGCTTTGTGTGCCATTTTGGGCCCATTTACTCTAAGTTTCCAAAAGAGGAGGAGGACAAATAATGTGAAATTGGTGTCAGAGTCTTTAGATAAACAGGAATACATATTTTAAGGCTATGTATATATGGATCAAAACACCACATGTAAATATAGAGTTTTGACGATCACTATGTTGGCCAGCAATTTGAGCCAGAATTTATAAAAATAAAATCCCTGTAGAATTACTTTTTACATGATGCTGCATTCTTAGCAGACATCACATTAACACTAAATACTTCCTCATGATCTCTAGCATTCTGATGCAGTAATATATGTGCACATCTCAATCTCATACTTCTTCAGACCCTAGTTATGTTTAGGACTTAGTATTAGTCCCTTGTAGTTAGATACAAGCCTCTATATTTGTGCCTATATGTAATACATGGAAATCAACTGAGAACTTGTGTTTTGTTTCCAAAACAAAGGCCAAAGTTGTGGGAGCCACCTCTTATGGCTTGAACAGTCATATAACAACAGTCCTCTTGTTAAAACACCTTACACAGAATAAGAATCATATTGGAACTTTAGATCCAACCTCTCAAAACTCACAGGCAAAGAATGTAAATAGCATATTTTTCTTGACTATTTTTTGGTGTGGGGACTTCTTATTTCCTTTCTTATTTGTTAAATGCTTTTACATCAGGTGACTAGATATAGCTTCCTTAAACAAGCCAATAGAGTCCACTGCTTCAAGCAAGGCTAATCTCCTCTTCTTTGATACCAGGTTCTCCCAAAACTGGTCTTCTAATATTTTCATTCTCTATCTTCTGAAATGAAAAAGAATTATCAGTTTTTCTAAATATTTATTTGCCTTATAACAACAGTCTGAACAGAGGATTTGAAATCCCAGTGTCCCTGAGGCTTTCTCCTGGGAGGATATAACCTCAAGAACTATGGGGACAAAATTCTCAAGAATATCCTTCAGAGTTATAATGAATTGCTTGATATAGCAGTAGGTTGGATTCGATCAACAGTAAAACAAGTTTTCCCATTTATGATAAAAACTCTCCAGAAAGTGGGCATAGAGGGAAACTACCTCAACATAATAAAGGCCATATATGACAAACCCACAACAAACATCATTCTCAATGGTGAAAAACTGAAAACATTTCCTCTAAGATCAGGAACAAAACAAGGATGTCCACTATCGCCACTATTTTTCAACATAGTTTTTGAAGTCCTAGCCACGGCAATCAGAGAAGAAAAATAAATAAAAGGAATACAAATTGGAAAAGAAGTGAAACTGTCACTGTTTGCAGATGACATATACAATACATAGAGAATCCTAAACATGCCACCAGAAGACTACTAGAGCCAATCAATGAATTTGGTAAAGTTGCAGGATACAAAATTAATGCACAGAAATCTCTTGCATTCCTATACACTAACAATGAAAGATCAGAAAGAGAAATCAATCCCATTCACCACTGCAACAAAAAGAATAAAATACTTAGGAATAAACCTACCTAAGGAGGTAAAAGACCTGTACTCAGAAAACTATAAGACACTGATGAAAGAAATCAAAGATGACACAAACAGATGGAGAGATATATCATGTTCTTGGACTGTAAGAATCAATATTGTGAAAATGACTATACTACCCAAAGCAATCTACAGATTCAGTGCAATCCCTATCAAATTACCAATGGCATTTTTCACAGAACTAGAACAAAAAAATCTTAAAATTTGTATGGAGAGACAAAAGACCCCAAATAGCCAAAGCAATCTTGAGGGAAAAAAATGGAGCTGGAGGAATCAGACTCCCTGACTTCAGACTGTAGTACAAAGCTACAGTAATCAAGACAGTATGGTACTGGCACAAAAACAGAAATATAGATCAATGGAACAGGATAGAAAGCCCAGAGATAAACCCACACACCTATGGTCAACTAATCTATGACAAAAGAGGCAAGGATATAAAATGGAGAAAAGACAGCCTCTTCAATAAGTGGTGCTGGAAAACTAGACAGCTACATGTAAAAGAATGAAATTAGAACACTCTCTAACACCATACACAAAAATAAACTCAAAATGGATTAAAGACCTAAATGTAAGACTGGACACTATAAAACTCTTAGAGGAAAACATAGGAAGAAAACTCTTTGACATACATAACAGCAAGATCTTTTTGGACCCATTTCCTAGAGTAATGGAAATAAAAACAGTAATAAACAAATGGAACCTAATGAAACTTAAAACCTTTTGCACAGCAAAGGAGACTATAAACAAGACAAAAAGACAACCCTCAGAATGGGAGAAAATATTTGCAAATGAATCAATGGACAAAGGATTAATCTCCAAAATATATAAACAGCTCATGCAGCTCAATATTAAAAGAACAAACAACTCAATCAAAAAACGGGCAGAAATCCTCAGTAGACATTTCTCTAAAGAAGACATACAGATGGCCAAGAGGCACATGGAAAGCTGCTCAACCTCACGAATTGTTAGAGAAGTGCAATCAAAACTACAATGAAGTATCACCTCACACCAGTTAGAATGGGCAGCAACAGAAAATCTACAAACAACAAATGCTGGAGTGGGTGTGGAGGAAAGGGAAACCTCCTGCACTGTTGGTGGGAATGTCAATTGATACAGCCACTATGGAGAACAGTATGGAGGTTCCTTAAAAAATTAAAAATAGAATTACCATATAACCCAGCAATCCCACTACTGGGCATATACCCAGAGAAAACTATAATTCGAAAAGACACATGCACCCCAATGTTCATTGCAGCACTATTTACAATAGCCAGGTCATGGAAGCAACCTAAATGCCCATTGATAGACAAATGGATAAAGAAGATGTCGTATATATACAATGGAACATTACTCAGCCATAAAAAGGAACGAAATTGGGTCATTTGTAGAGACATGGATGGATCTAGATACTGTCGTACAGAGTGAAGTAAGTCAGAAAAAGAAAAACAAATATTGTATATTAACGCACGTATGTGGAATCTAGAAAAATGGTACAGATGAACTGGTTTGCAGGACAGAAATAGAGACACAGATGTAGAGAACAAACATATGGACACGAAGGGGGGGAAGCGGTGGGGTTGGGGAATGAATGGGGAGATTGGGATTGATATGTATACACTAATATGTGTAAAAGATAACATAAAAACCTGCTGTCTAAAAAAATTAAATTAAAAATTTAAAAAAAACCCAAAAAACAGTAAACCAAGTTTCATGCTTTACAATGTCACATGATCAGGACACTAATATGTATGGGATGATTCTTCAGGGCTATACTTGTCCCAATTTCAATGCTAAAAATCATCTAAATATTCAAATAAGCATCTTTAAGGTTAAACCATGAAGACCAGTGTTACCTCTTAATCCAAATGGTTTCCTTCTTGAACATGGAAAGCATTACTTTTCTTTTTATATATTTCAAGTTTTCTTATACTTTAAGATAGTCTTTTCACTTAAGGCAGAATGATATAAGGATGTAATAATGTGTTTTAACGATATGTAGATTTTAAAAAGAATGGAAATATGAGAATTTCAGTACTGGACCAGAGTCCTAGTGACACTAAACACTCTTTATACTCATGCCAAATCTAGAATTTGTAAAACAGATTTATCGTCATGTTTACCAACACCTTCCCAGTTTGGAAAGAGATGAATGTACTAAATGGTCTTTGAGCCCAAGGATTCAATGATTAAATGACAATGTTTTAGTGCAGTGCTTTTTGGAAAGATGTTGTAGTGGCCTCAGCAGGAGTCTCTGCATGACCAAGCAGGCTGGCTTGGAGTTTGCATCACACTGAGAAAGGTAAGGAAAGGTCTGTCACTTTTGGCTTAAGCATCCCTTGTCTCCACTTTAAAGCTGGGCATTTTTTAGCTGGTTTGAGGGCCTCAAACATGAAGCAGTGGTATACATAATACTGTAATCACTGAAGATCTTTCACAGTGATGACAATTCCTTGCCTGTACAGACAGCTTTATAATCTACAAAGTTCTTTTAAGGTCATTATATCCTTCGCACTTTGCTGTAGGGCTAGATAAATATCTCCATTCCCATTTTGTTAATGGGAAACTGAATCTAAGAGCAATTATCTTGAAATGCAATAAACATTCAATTATTTAGCATAAGTATGGAATGTGTTATACTTGACTATATTCTGTTTAGTAACTATATAATAGGTCAGGTATTCCCAATTTTCAAAATATATTAACATATATAGGAAAAGTATAACTTAAACCTCATTGGTAAAAATGGGAGGCTAAATGTACAAAATACCTCCCTGCCTCCAAAAAAAAAGAGTGTATTGAGTACCTTTAGGACACAGTGCTAGACACAATGTTGACATATAGGGTTCTAAAAGGTCTAGGTTGTTATAAAACAATGATAAAATCTTTGCTTTTATTTGTAATTTTATAAAATTGACATTTCTTTACAAATGTCAAAGAAGATCTTCCTAAAATAATAGAATAATGCTTAAGGAAACTGGTGACTTCGTTAGAGCATTCAAGTAGCGAATGGTATGGAAAGTTCAGTGGGAAATGCCTCTTCCAAAGAGAGCATTGGTTCACACAGGGCAATTTGGTTGGGCAGGAGTTTTACAGAATAGTGCTGACTCTCCAGTTCTGTGCAGAGAAAAGCTATAATAAAATGGCTGTTCTTTAAAACACTTAGCTGTGGGCAGAGTTCTCAGACTGTTTTGCCTACATTATCCCCAATCTGATCTCTTATAACCACACACAAGTTTCTGTCAAGGAGATGTCTCAAATTTCTAATTCAGTCAATAGACATTTATTGAATCTTACTATGTGCAGAGCAGTACATAACTGTTGAAATAGTGTACCAAAGGAACTTGACTGTCACTTTTATTTTCCAGGTGTTCATTTTTCCCTCCTGGGAACAGAAACTTAGTTCTTTGTGAAAAATCTACTTATATAGCTCTAAGGTATGTAATACATTCAATTACTAGTTTCCAGTTCCCTCAGTGAAATGATCATGGGTCAATCTTAGGTACTAAAGGTAAATATTAATTACATAGTAGCTGAATTTTTGATTTTGGCCTACAGGATATGAGAAAATCTAGAGAAATCCATATACCATATACAAAAAATGTCAATCCAATGTTTTGAGATATTTACAATCTGTCTAAGAAAATGTTTAGGGTGAAAATACATGAGACACTTCAAGAAGTTTTAGAATTGGAGGGAAAGATAGGAGGCTAAAAACAATGCTGTCTTGAAGGCAATGTGAAAATGTAACTCTTCTATAATTACCTAATTACATTTTACAACTTTTGTTCCAGATTGATTCAAGGTTCCTTTGTTTTTCCAAGCATGGAGATCAATTATAGGATTTGCCAAGGGAAGCTCGTACATACAATTGTTTCAGAAACACAAGCTTCCAGCTTGAGGAAGCTGGGTGTGGTAGAGAGAATCAAACCATTTAAAATACACTTTTACAGGAGTTTCTTTCTACTAGTTATCTCCCTCATTCTTCTGTTTACTTGAAGCTGGGCGTTATTTTCAGGAGATGCAACAAAATATTATTTTATTTCTATGTGTGTTTTTGCTGATTCACTAACAGCTTTAAAGAAAACTGTGTTTTCTCAGAAACTCCCTTTATCCCCTGTGCACTTAGCAATATTTTCATCATTCAAAAACAGACCTCAATATTACCTCCTCTGTGAAGATCTGGAATGTTCTCCAATGTTCCAAGTCACTGTCTTACCAGGCTCCCATTGGTAGAGTTGGATTTCATATCTATCTCTACCAAGGCTAATTCACTATATTGTGCATATAGACTGTCTCCTCTCATGGACTTGGAGGCCCTAGAGGAGGAGAACCACTAGAGCAGTTACCTCCTACATACTGGCTAGACAAATAGAGGTGAACAGATTATCTACTCATTAGTTCATTGCATATATGTTCTTCTTTCTCCCTTAAATTTGGCTTTCTCTCCATAGGCCCTGTTTCCTATGTTGCACATGGTTTATCACATGCATCAAGAGATTAGGAACATTAAGCAGGTGACAAATATCAACAATGAGCTGGGGATTTATTGTAATCAACCAATATGCTCAGCCTTGTAATTGCTCAGAGCTTTTTGCTCCATAATTATGTGGTTGCCTCAGTGTAGCCATTCAATGATGTTATAATTAGTGGGTAATTAACTAAAGCATTTGCTGAGATGCTGCAGAGCATGAAACGTGTGCAGGTTGATAACATGAGGATTGATAAACTACTTAGTCAACAATTTTCTAAAACCACTTTAGCAGATCCTTTCAAACCTCAGCAATTGTAAACCCCTTTCCAGCTTGCAGACTCTATTCCACAGTTGTTTTGTGTGCCATCTCAAATGTGGAATGGAGCCATCTAAGCCCTGCCTTATTGCCTCTCCCACTGTACCCACACTTCCACACATGCCCTCTCCCACTTCCACAACACCTTAATCTTCATAGCAATTGCCAGCTAGCAAAGAGATTGCATGTTGTAACTTTATTTGATTTGTGAGGTGGATCCTGCAGAGGATTGGCTTCAACTTTGAGATGGAAAAAGCTTGGAGGGCTTAAGCCACTTGACTTAGTTTAAAAATCTGTTGGTAAAACATACCTGATCCTCTTCAGACTCAATATTGAGTAGTCTACAATGTACTTTGTATAAAAGCAGGAATATCAAAAGCCGAAGAGGAGGCAGTGCAGAGTGCATTTGGGAGGGGAAAAAAAGGGGGGTAGAATAAAAGGTAAAAGTAAGAGCAAATGTTGAAGGAAAGTGATACAGAATACTGTTGATACCTTAAAAATACACCCAAACTCTAAACACTAATCAATACATAAACACAAGTTGGCTGCTGTCACACCCTCTTATGCATGAGCTTCCCCCTCTGTAAGAAGATAAAACTAGTAGTACCTAAATCATAAGTCTGCTTGGAAAATTAACCAACTGAGATAATGCAGGTTAAGCTCTTAGCGGATACACAGTAACTTCCAATGATTGAGAGCTGGTGGATGGCGGAGAGGGGAGGAAGAGAGAGGAGGAGAGAAAGGAGGGAGAGAGAGGGAGACAGAGGATATGAAACAGGAATCTAAGGTGTTTGAGAGGGGAAATGGGTTCTGCATACCCAGCATTGCCCAGGGGAAGAATGAGTGACTGGACTCATGGCTGCTCCTGCTTGTCCAGACTGAGCTTACTGAATGTTGAATCCGATGGCTAAGCCCTCTTGTTCTGATTGCATCCTTTAAAAGCAATCGTCTGTTTATAATTTGGTTTCCCTCAGAGCCAGGGATGTGCTGCTTTTCAAACACCAGCACATACATCTCAATCTGGAACGACTGTAAGTGTAAAAAAATATCATTTTGGATTGTGCACTATCACAGTAGTAAGTGGTTTTGTAACTTACCCTTTATGAGCCTCCTTTTCTTCTTTGTCTCATTTCCACACTCCTCTGATGGTGTTTCTTTTACTTTCTAAGTAAACTAGTTACCCTGGAATACTTGTCTAAGGGTCTGCCCCTGTGGCAACTCAAACTATTACAATCACCATGTTTCTCTCTGTCTCTCTGCCTCTCATCTTGGCCTTTCTCTCTTAGGTTGCTTTTCATGGTGGGAGGCATGACCACCAGCAGGACTAATGCCATGTACATATAGGTCATGATGTATGGGAAGAAGAGAGCCATCCGTTCAACTCTAGTTCTAAAAAGTCCTGGGAAGAGCTGTTGTCTCTCATGAACTAGGTATCAAGGGAGGTGTAGTGCTTTGCCTTTCCTGACCTAAGTGACAAACCCAGACAGGAGGGGCAGGGTAATATGACTAGTGGCCTGTCAGAAATTCAGATAGTGAATGAGGAGCAATCCCCAAAAGGAAGGAAAAGAGACTTGCTATTATTACCAAGAGAGCTAAGCAGTGTGCTCAGCAGATAAAAACAATAGATGTCCAGTATAGATATATAAAATATAGCACCACTCACCAAATATAAATTGGCAGTAATGATATCATGTCATTCCTCCAAAAATGAAGAGAAGTAACTGTCAAGATAGTATGCTAAAAATAGTATACTATTTTTATTGGGTTGTTTTGTTGTTAAGTTTTAAGTATTCTTTCCATTTTCTAGATATACATCCTTTAGCAGATGTGTGATTTAGAAATATTTTCTTGGTGTCTGTGACTTATCATTTTGTTCTCTTAAAAATATCTTTCATGGATCAAAAGTTTTGGCAAAGTCTAATTTACTAATATGTTCCTAAAAGTTTTATAGTGTCTGGTCTTACATTTAGGTCTGTAATCCATTTTGAGCTTATTTTTGTGTATGGTGTTAGGTAGTGTTCTAATTTCATTCTTTTACATGTAGCTGTCCAGTTTTCCTAGCATTACGTACTGAGGTGCTTGTCTTTACTCCATTGTATGTTCTTGACTCCTTTATCAAAGGTAAGGTGACCATATATGCATGGGTTTATCTCTGGGCATTCTATCCTGTACCACTGATCTGTATTTCTGTTTTTGTGCCAGTACCATACTGTCTTGGTTACTGTAGCTTTGTGGTATAGTTTGAAGTCAGGGAGCCTGATTCCTCCAACTCCATTTTTCTTTCTCAGGATTGCTTTGGCTATTCGGGGTCTTTTGTCTTTCCATATGAATTGTAAGATTTTTTTCTTCTAATTCTGTGAAGAATGCCATTGGTAGCTTGATAGGGATGGCATTGAATCTGTAGATTAGTTTGAGTAGTATAGTCATTTTCACAATATTGATTCTTCCAACCCAAGAACACGGTATATTTCTCCATCTGTTTATGTCATCTTTGATCTCTTTCTTCAGTGTTTTATAGTTTTCTGAGTACAAGTCTTTCACCTCCTTAGGCAGGTTTATTCCTAGGTATTTTATTCTTTTTGTTGCAATGGTAAATGGGAGTGTTTCCTTAATTTCTCTTTCTGAGTGTTCATTGTTGGTGTATAGGATTGCCAGACATTTCTGTGCATTGATTTTGTATCCTGCAACCTTACCAAATTCATTGCTTAGTTCTAATAGTTTTCTAGTGGCATCTTTAGGATTTTCTATGTAAAGTATCATGTCATCAGCAAATAGTGACAGTTTTACTTCTTCTTTTCCAATTTGTATTTCTTTTTCTTCTCTGATCACTGTGGCTAGGACTTCCAAAACTATGTTGAATAATAGTGGTGAGAGTGGACATCCTTGTCTTGTTCCTGATCCTAGTGGAAATGCTTTCAGTTTTTCACCATTGAGTATGATGCTTGCTGTGGGTTTGTTATATATGGCCTTTATTATGTTGAGGTAGGTCCTGTATATGCCCATTTTCTGGTGAGTGTTTATCATAAATAGGTGTTGAATTTTGTCAAAAGCTTTTTCTGAATCTATTGAGATGATCATCCTGTTTTTATTCCTTAATTTGTTAATGTGGTCTATCACATTGATTGATTTGCGTATCTTGAAGAATCCTTGCCTCCCTGGGATAAATCCCATTTGTTCGTGGTGTATGATCCTTTTAATGTGCTGTTGGATTCTGTTTGCTATTATTTTGTTCAGGATTTTTGCATCTATGTTCATCAGTGATATTGGTCTATAATTTTCTTTTTTTGTGACATCTTTTTCTGGTTTTGGTATCAGGGTGATGGTAGCTTTGTAGAATGAATTTGGGAGTGTTTCTCCCTCTGCAATTTTTTGGAAGAGTTTGACAAGGATTGGTGTTATTGTTATCTCTTCTCTAAATGTTTGATAGAATTCGCCTGTGAAGCCATCTGGTCTTGGACTTTTGTTTGTTGGAAGAGTTTTAATTACAGTTTCAATTTCATTACTTGTGATAGGTCTGTTTATATTTTTTAATTCTTCCTGGTTCAGTCTTGGAAAATTGTACCTTTCCAAGAATTTGTCCATTCTTCATGGTTGTCCATTTTATTGGCATATAGTTGTTTGTAGTAGTCTCCTGTAATCCTTTGTATTTCTGCTGTGTCAGTTGTGGTTTCTTCTTTTTCATTTCTAATTTTATTGATTTGTGTCCTCTCCCTTTTTTTCTTGATGAGTCTGGCTAAGGGTTTATCAATTTTGTTTATCTTCTCAATGAACCAGCTTTTAGTTTTATTGATTTTTGTTATTGTTTTCCTTGTTTCTATTTCATTTATTTCTGATCTTTATGATTTCTTTCCTTCTACTGACTTTGGGTTTTCTTTGTTCTTTTTTCTCTAGTTGGTTTAAATGTAGTATTAGATTGTTTATTTGAGATTTTTCTTGTTTCTTGAGGTGAGATTGAATTGCTATAAACATCCTTCTTAGAACTGCTTTTGCTGCATCCCATAGGTTTTGGGTCGTCATGTTTTCATCATCATTTGTTTCTATTTTTTAGTTCTTCTTTGAATTCTTCAATGATCTCTTTTATTTAGTAGCACACTGTTTAGCCTCCATGTATTTGTGTTTTTTACAGTTTTTTTCCAGTAATTGATTTCCAGTCTCATAGCATTGTGGTCAGAAAAGATGCTTGATACAATTTCAAATTTCTTAAATTTACCAGGGCTTGATTTGTGACCCAAGATGTGATCTATCCTGGAGAATGGTACATGTGCACTTGAGAAGAAAGTGTATTCTGCCACTTTTGGGTGGAATGTTCTATAAATATCAATTAGATGTACCTGGTCTGTTGTATCATTTAAAGCTTGTGTTTCCTTATTTATTTTCTGTTTGGATGATCTGTCCATTGGTGTAAGTGGGGTGTTAAAGTCCCCTATTATTATTATGTTACTGTCGATTTCTCCTTTCATGGTTGTTAGCATTTGCCTTATGTATTGAAGGGCTCCTATGTTGGGTGCATAAACATTTATAATTGTTATATCTTCTTCTTGGGTTGATCCTTTGATCATTATGTAGTGTCCCCCCTTATCTCTTGTAACAATCTTTATTTTAAGTCTATTTTATTTGATATGAGTATTGCTACTGCAGCTTTCTTTTGATTTCAATTTGCATGGAATGTTTTTCCATACCTTCACTTTCAATCTGTATGTGTCCCTAGGTCTGAAGTGGGTCTCTTGTAGACAGCATATATTTAGGTCTTGTTTCTGTATCCATTCAGCCAGTCTGTGTCTTTTGCTTGGGGCATTTAATCCATTTATGTTGAAAGTTATTACTGTTATGTATGTTCCTATTACCATTTTCTTAATTGTTTTGGGTTTGTTTTTGTGGGTCTTTTTCTTCTCTAGTGTTTCCCACTTAGAGAAGTTTCTTTAGCATTTGTTTTAAAGCTGGTTTGGTGTTGCTGAATTCTCTTAGCTTTTGTTTATCTGAAAAACTTTTGACTTCTCCATCAAATCTGAATGAGATCCTTGCTGGGTAGAGTAATCTTGGTTGTAGATTTTTCTCTTTTATCAATTTAAATATATCATGCCACTCCCTTCTGGTCTGCAGAGTTTCCACTGCACAATCAGCTGATAACCTTATGGGGATTCCTTTTTATGTTATTTTTTGTTTTTCCATTTCTGCTTTTAATATTTTTTCTTTGAATTTAATTTTTGTTAGTTTGATTAATATGTGTCTTGGTGTGTTTTTCCTAGGGTTTATCCTGTATGGGACTCTCTGTGCTTCATGGACTTGGGTTACTATTTCCTTTCCCATGTTAGGGAAGTTTTCCACTAAAATCTCTTCAAATATTTTCTCAGACCCTTTCTTTTTCTCTTCTTCTGGGACCCTTATAATTCGAATGTTGGTGTGTTTACTGTAGTCCCAGAGGTCTCTGAGACTCTCTTCAATTATTTTCATTCTTTTTCTTTATTCTGCTCCTTGGCAGCTATTTCCACCATTTTGTCTTCCAGCTCACTTATTCATTCTTTTTCCTCCATTATTCTGTTATTGATTCCTTCTAGTGTATTTTTCATTTCAGTTATTGTGTTGTTCATCTCTGTTTGTTCTTTGGTTCTTCTAGATCTTTGTTAAACATTTCTTGTATTTTCTCAGTCCATGCTTCCATTCAATTCCAAAGATTCTGGATCATCTTTACTATCATTACTCTGAATTCTTTTTCAAGTAGATTGCCTATTTCCTCTTCATTTATTTGGTCTTGTAGGTTTTTACCTTGCTCCTTCATCTGTGACCTATTTTTTTGCTGTCTCTTTTTTTTGTTCTAATGAGTGGGATTGTGTTCCTGTTTTACTGGTTGTTTGGCCGGAGGCTTCCAACACTGGAGTTTGTAGGCTATTGGGTAGAGCTGGGTCTTGGTGCTGGGATGGGGAACTCCGTGAGACCTCTCTCTGATGAATATTCCCTGGGGTCTGTGGTTCTCTGTTAGTCCAGTGATTCAGACTCAGAGCTCCCACCACAGGAGCTTCTGGCTGACCCCAGGCTCATGAATCAAGATCCCACAAGCCATGTAGGGTGGCAAAAAAAAAAAAAAAGAGAACAATAAGAAAGTAAAAAATAAAATTAAACTAGGAAACTAACAAATATGTTAGAAAGAATGTAAAAATAAAAATATAAATGAATCAACAACTGGAAGGTACATCAGTACCACAATAATAAGAAAGAGGAGGAGGGAAAAGAAAAGAAAAAAATATATAAAAGGGGGTGGGGGGAAAGGCCTTGGCTGTGGAGAGCAGTGCCTAAGCAAGGGCGAGGTTTGGGTGGTGGGCGGGGCCAATGCTCAGGTCCCACAGGACTGGAAAAGTCCTGGGTGCTGTGGGGGTGGGGCTTAGGCTCAAGGAACAGAAGGTGCCCAGACGTGTCCCCCACCCTTGGTCTCAGAGGGCAGGGGACCTCACCTGGGAGCTCAGCAAGCTCCCTGGGTCCAAGTGGGCAGGGCAATCACCCTCCACTCCTCCAGAAGAGCCCTTCCCACCTGCCTCTCCTGTTCTCTCCTTGACCTCCCTCCTATGCCCCCAAGAACCCACATGATCTGGAGGGGACTTTGGAGGACCAGGGAGGCCTGGGAGCTCAGCAGGCTCCCTGGGCCCAAGTGGGCGGGGCAATTGCCCTCTGCTCCTCTCCTGCTCCTCTCACAGGGCTCCTCTCACCTGCCTCTCCTGATCTCCCTGGCCTCCCTCCTATGTCCCCAAGGACCCACACAGTCTGGAGGGGGCTTGGAGGGCAGGGTTTTGGCCCTGGATCTCAGCATGCTCCCAGATGGCCCCTATTTCTTGAAGAATATTTTTCTCTCCACTACTTTGGGGATTCCACTTATATCTATGTTAAGTTGTTTGAAATTGTATCATAACTCAATGACACTATTTTCATTTTAGTAGTTGGTTTTCCTCTCTGTTTCATATTGGATGATTCCTATCGTATGCCTCAAAGTTTCTTAGGCTTTACTTCTGTGATGTCTAATCTACCATTTATTCCATCTAGTGGATTTTTCATCTTAGACATTGTAGTTTTCACCTCTCAAAGTTTGATTTGGATATTTTTTATATCTTTTCCATATATTTATATGATATCTACTTAAATTTCTGAATATGTGTACTGCCATTATAGTAACTTTTAAAATGTTCTTCTCTATTAATTCTAATATCTGCATCAGTTCTGGGTTGGTTTTGATTTGTTGATTATTCTCCTCATTGTGGGCTATATTTCTTTTCCATCTCTGACATGCTCGGTAACCTTTGATTGGATGCCAGATATAGTGAATTTTACCTTGTTTGGTTCTGAGTATATCTGTATTCCTATAAATATTCTTGAGCTTTGTTTTGGGATGTAGCTAAGTATTTTAGAAAAAAAGTTTTACTCTTTTGAGCTGTGTGTGTGTTTTTTAGGAGGGACTGGAGCATTACTTATTCTATAGATAATTATTTCCCAAAACTGAGGCAAGTTTCTTCTGTTTTCACTACTCTCTGCCCCATGAAGTTGAGTTTGTCCAGTCAGACTGGTAGGAACAGGTACTGTTCTTGACCCTGTGTGAGCACCTGGCACTGTTACCTTTTATGTTAATTGCAAGGCTCTTTCTCTGGCCTTGGGTTGTTTCCCTACACACAGGGTCTGTTGAGTACTATGCTGGTTACTTCAGGGGACTGCTATTCAGATCTCCAGAGTTTTCTCTCTGTGTAGCTCTTTCCTCTCTGGCACTGAATCCTTTGAACTCTGGCTTCCTCTTCTCCCCCAAATCTCAGCTCAATCTCCTTAAATCAGGCAATGCCTGGCTCGCTCTATCTGGCGTCCTCCTTTCTGTGCTATATCATGGAAACTCTCTCAAGGCAGTAAGCTGTGGCAACCATTACAGTCAGGCTCACCTCATTTCTTCTCTCCTCTCCTCTCCTGTTCTCCCCTCTCCTCTCCTGTTCTCTCTCTTTCTTTTTAGAGTTTTATGGGAGAATTACTCTATATTGGTCAGAAGCAAACTTCCAGAGAACAACTTTTTATTTATTTTATGACAACAATCGTGTATATTTAAGGTGCACAACATAATAATTTGATATACATGTACATAGTGAAATCATTATTATAGTCAGGTCATTCAGACACAGACAGAAAAAACACTGCATGGTGTCATTTATATGTGAAACCTAAAAAAGTCAAATAGAAGCAGAGAGTAGAACTAGGGTTATCTGGGCCAGGGAGGTGGGGGGAATAGGAGATGTTGGTCAAAGGTACAAGGCTAAGGTTATGTCAGATGAATAAATCCAGACATCTGATATACAGTATGATGACTATAGTTAATAATGCCATATTAAATACTAGAAATTTGCTAAGGAAGTAGATATCAGGTGCTCTTATCATAATGCACATTTTTTTTGTTTGTTTTTTGATCATCTCTATTGTTGCATTGTTTTTAATGGCACTATTTTCTGCTCCTTTCGTTGTTATTGCTTTTGGTCTGTTTATTCTGTTTTTATTAACATCTTGAGATGGACACTTGGTTAGTTAAGTTTTAGTTCTTGTTTTCTAATGTGAGTACTCAATAGCTTTTTCATTTGTCTGATACATCATGTTTTAAATATTATTCAATTCCAAATATTTTCTAATTTCTGTTATGCTTACTTCTTTCACCAGACAGTTATTTGAACATTATTTTTTAAATTTTCAAATATATGTGAGTTAATTACAGTTTTGTTACTGGTTTCTAATTTCGATACATTTTTAACAGAGAACACAGTCTGCGTGATTGAAATTCTATGGCAATAACTGAGATTTTATTTGTGACCTAGTTTTGTTTTGAGCTTTTTGTTGATGTTTAATAAAACTTTGATGGATATAAATTATTTAGTTAATCCTCAGTTAAAGAGAACTAAACACTCTACACTTTAAATTGTTTTGGTATGTTACTCTGGGTACTCAAGAAATATTGCATAATCATGCAGTAAGAGAAATGATAAAATAGAGTTCAATCTAATTATTTTAATAACAGCATACTTCATTTATCCCATGGAACATTTTGAATTGTTATATTAATTTTAAGTACAATGATAGCACGTTTGACAGCAGATAAAAATACTCAGGATAAAATATTTTAAATATTACAATAATAAAATGACAAATTCTTACTGTATATGTTGCAGAAGGATTTCTCTTATAAGGCACAAAGTGAATCCTTTTGGAGTAATAGTTCAAAAAATTTAAATGGCCTTTAAAGTATATTATATCAACTATTTAACTTACAGTTCATATTTACTTTAGCTTAAGACCCTCCTTTTCTTTCATTCCCATAAAGCCTTGAAGAACTCAAGTGCATTTTATGGAATTGCCTATGTTTAATGACGTGAGATATTGGTTAGGTCTGTGTGCTCTGAATTGTTTTTTTAAGTAAAATAGTTTAGATTTTATAATTATAATTCCTGAAGTATGTGTATTATAAATATTATATGAAATATAGACTTTTATTTCAAAGTGATGCTGTCAAATTGAATTCGACAGGACCAGCCAGTTTAAGTTATGAGTTCCACCAACAGTGGAAAAATACTGCCTCTTTGGGAGGCTGTGAAAAATTGTGAAGAGCTAAGAGTTGCATCTAGGCCTTCTAAATAAAGAACTCTCCTTTTCTTTCTTTCTTTCTTTCTTTTTTTTTTTTTGATGCAAATAGTGAACGTGGTGATACTTAACCTATTGTAGTATGGCAGATAAATGTAATAAAAACTCTGCTCAGTTTGGGAGAAGTCAGGATGGATAGACCACATCTTAGCTGGCTTCATATTGGGACCCTTCTCAGCCTAAGTTGAATCAATCTCTCTCTCTTTCCTTTTCACTTTGGGATGCAGCTAAAATATTCACACCCAAAATGCCCTAGGTCCTGAGTCTGCAAAGTAATTAATCAGCATTTAGTACTTTGGTTCTGGAGTGGACAAAAAAGGAAATAACAATTAAGAGTCTACAAGCTATCTTGATAAATCTTTTGAGAATAACACATCAAGTAATTAAATTCACTTCTCTGTTGGAATCATATATAAATTTTATAGCTTTTCCTGGGGGACTGGACATAGCAACAGAGAAAGTAAGTAAATATTAGTGGTCTGGAGATCCCTGCTCTGTCTCCTTGCTTCCCTAGAAGAAGTTGCCTACCAATTTCTGCATGTCCATGACCATTCCACTGCATATCCTCTCTTCTCCACCAAAAAGGAAAAAAAGGCTGGCCAGAGGAGCCAACCACCAATCAAGTAATATCCAAATTCATTTTAATTAGGGAATGCTATATAGTTTTAACCTACTTTGTCTTGGTACACTTTATAATAAAATTAATGAGAAAGAGTGTTTCCCAAACCTGGTCTGAGACAGATCATTTTTGCTTGACATAATTCATGACCTCCGTCTAGGAAGTAATTATGATTTATGATAAACACTTGAGTAATATTTTGATATACCTAAATGAGATGAAGAATTTCTGGGAAGCTAAGGTTGCCCATACAACTGAGTGAAAGTCATAAAAATATTTTATCAGAGATACATATTTTTTAATCCATCTTAACAATAATTATTTAACAATTTTTCTTTCTTATAAAATGTCTCCTGCAGAACAGAAAATTTTGAATAGTCTTTTTTAAGGGGCCTCTTCTCTCATGAAAAGTTTGCACAGGGCTTCCCTGGTAGCACAGTGGTTGAGAGTCCACCTGCCGATGCAGGGAACACGGTTTCATGCCCCGGTCCGGGAAGATCCCACATGCCGCGGAGCGGCTGGGCCTGTGAGCCATGACCACTGAGCCTGCACGTCCAGAGCCTGTGCTCCACAATGGGAGAGGCCACAACAGTGAGAGGCCCACATACTGAAAAAAAAAAAAAAAAATTTGCACAAACGCTTTGACATGTGCTCATAATCAATTTGTCCAAGAAGTTTGATTTAACAGGAACAAGAAATCTAAACAGTAAAAAAATTTTTTAGGATATGGATTGGTATGTGGCTCCTATAGTAATTAAATTTAAAGGACATACATACCTCTATCTATTCTATACCTGGAATAATGCTGGAATATGGGAGGTCCAAAGATAAACAAGCAGTCTTTGTATCTGAGAAGCCTGTAGAGCAGGGTGGTATTTCACTTCTTAACTGGATCTTTTATTTTACTTTTTCAGACATATGGAGGATACTAAGTAGGGAAGTATGTCTGAAAGGCTGGCAGACTTTACACCCTCAGGTCAACTGCCTAGAAGCTGAATACATTATCCTTTTTAATCTCAGTGCCAGGCCACATGTAAACATTTCTCTGTTGTTTTTATGTTCTTTGACCTATTCCTGGATATCCTATTTCCAGAGTGTGAAGAAAACACTAAAGCTATGATAAAAGACATATAGGTCATCTTAATAATTAGAGGAAAATTCCTCATTCTTAGATAGGGTATCCTAATATAAGAAATATATCACTCAGAAACTCCCAACTATTTAAGTTACAGTTCATATTTAATACTTTAGCTTAAGACCCTCCTTTTCTTTCTTTCCCATAAAACCTTGAAGAACTTTGAGTGGATTTAATGGAATTGCTTATTTTTAATGACATGAGATATTTATTAGGTCTGTGTGCTCTGAATTGGTTTTCTTAAGTAAAATAGTTTAGACTTTATAGTTATAATGCCTGAAGTATGTGTATTATAAATATTATATGAAAATAGACTTTATTTTCAAAGTGACTCCTTGAGTAAATTAATTTCTAGAAAATTAATGTTTATAGTTTTTCCTCTAATGTGAAATGTACTTTTATTATAAGTTCCAGTTGGTGTATGTTGGTGTGAGAAAAAATGCTATTGTTATTTTTTGTTGACTTTGTATCCAACAGATTGCTAAACTCATCAGAATTTTCTTTTTTTTCTTTTTTTTTTTTTTTTGTGGTACATGGGCCTCTCACTGTTGTGGCCTCTCCCATTGTGGAGCACAGGCTCCGGACGCACAGGCTCAGTGGCCCTGGCTCACAGGCCCAGCCTCTCCACCGCATGTGGGATCTTCCCGGACTGGGGCACAAACCCATGTCCCCTGCATCGGCAGGCAGGCTCTCAACCACTGCACCACCAGGGAAGCCCCCAGAATTTTCTAATAGTTTTCTTGTTGATCTACTTTTTAGATGATCATATCTCCTAATAATAGTGACAGTTTTGTCTGTCTGTCTCTTATTTTAAAAAATTTTTCTTTCCTTATTACATTGGTCAGCATTACTGGTACTTTGTTAAAAAGTAGTTGCAGAAGTTCACATCTTTATATTGTTCCTGATTTTAAAAGGAATCTGTCAAAAGTTATTGCAGGTATTTGTTTCAGGTATTTGATATATAAACTTTCCATAGTTAAGGGAATAAATACACTTGTATTCATATTGTTGAGTTTTTATCATCAGTATGTGTTAAACTTCATCAAGTAATTTTCAACAGTTGAGATAATCATTTAAATTTTCTTTGTCAGGGTATTCAAATGGTGAACTATAATAGTTTTTTCCTTAAATAGAACCATCTTTGAATTCCTAAAACAAACTCCACTATTAAAATCTATTGTGTTTAAGTTAATATTTTTGAGAATTTGTGCACGTATGTTCATAAATAAAATTGTCCAATAACTATTCTCATACAATTCTAATATAGTATGGTTGTGGAATTAAGGTTACATAGATTCTAAAACGACCTAGGCAGTAACAGTCATCAAATGATTGATGGTTTGATGAGTGCATTGATGCATGAATAGATGAATAAATAAAAGAAAAACATTGTACTGTGGGGTCTATATAATTTTTGATGAAAGACACCTGAGAAAATATTTATAAACAGTCTTGAGGCTCATAATATACCTTGTACTTAGCTTTGATGATGAAGTTGACTATATGCTCTTCATACTCACATGTTTGCTTTGCTGAAGTTTTTGGGAATAGGGAACTATGACTACTCAACTCTACCATTTCTAGCAGAAAAAACTACTTTTAGTGTTTTATCTATGGAAAGAGGTAAAGGAACCTACAATTTAGTAATGATTAGTGACATGTTAAATTTCATATTTTGTGTAGAATATTGAACAGTAGCCACATTAATAGCAAATAAATTAATTTCAAATTTTGATATCACATAAACTGCTGAGTATTTATTGGTTTTCCAATACAATGTGAATATACTATCTTCTTGCCATTAAATATTTCTGACTGGGACTTCCCTGGGGATGCGGTTCGATCCCTGGTCAGGGAACTGAGATCCCACATGCCTCGGAGCAACTAAGCCTGTGTGCCACAAACTACAGAACCCACATGCTCTGGAGGCTATGCACCACAACTAGAGAAGAGAAAAACCCACGCACCACAACTAGAGAGAAGCCCGCACACCACAATGAAAGATCCCGCATGCCGCAACTAAGACCCAACGTAGCCAAAAATAAATTAAATAAATAAATAAATAATATTTCTGACTGAAAAACCTTTCCAACAATTTAATT
This sequence comes from Kogia breviceps, assembly GCF_026419965.1. Taxonomy (NCBI): domain Eukaryota; kingdom Metazoa; phylum Chordata; class Mammalia; order Artiodactyla; family Physeteridae; genus Kogia; species Kogia breviceps. Next base: position 90,030,742 of record NC_081312.1, on the reverse strand, counting down.
TGTTAGTTTATTGCTGGAAATAGAAGTAGTACTTTATTTCTAAAATTTTATTATAATGTAACCATTGTTTTTTCCTTATTTTAGCTTTGCCTACAACCTCGCAATTTTCTATAATATATAGAGATTTAAAACTCCTAAAATTAAAATTTGGTTAAGCCTGGTCAGGTAAATATTCATGGACAACAGCAGGTTCTACATATAAATGTAAGTTTTATTAAAATTCAGGGTTATATAACCCTACTCCACACCCTGTCTTGGGAATGTCTGAGAGAGCTGGAAGTACATCAAAGATGTCATTCTGTTGACACATGTAAATTGGCATTAGTGCAAGCATAATTCAAGGTATAAAGCACCATTTGTGAGAGAGAATGATTTCCAGGAATGGAAGAAATGCTTTCTCTAGTTTTACACAAATAGTAATTTTTAAAGGTTCTTGTTTTTCTAAAAAATGTGGGCGCACTAAATAGTTAGGGTTGTGGGTTTTTAGACAAGTTATTTACATCTAAGGTTAAGGGTAGGGGCTTTGATACGACACAAATTTGGGTTAAGTTTTCAGTCTCTTCAGCTTATATAGCTATATGAATTGGACATGTTATCATCCATAAACCAACATTTTCATCTCTTAAATGAGCATGATAATACTTTTCTTACAGGGTTATCAGAGGGGTTATCATGAAAATGGACCCTAATGGCTTACCAGTGGGTTTGGCTCATATAAGACACTCAACTTCATAACTTACAGAGTTGCTATGAGGATCACGTCATATAAAGCAAGTGAAAATGTTTTGAAAACACTGAAGCACTATACAAATCTATCAGTGTTTCAATAAGGATTAAATTAAGATGGTAACATTAACTTTCTTAAAAATTATCTTCATACAAATTCAATTTTCCAAAAAAAGCTAACCATTTTAGCTTTTTCCAAGAACTTTATGATAATCCAAGACATCCTTGTACATACCAAAATAATAGTTTATTGTCTTTCTATCCATCACCTTTTGTCAAAAAATTTTAAGAAAATTCCATGTAACTAAATCTGTAGTAAAGAATTAGAGAATAAAGACACACCTAGGAGACACTATTTGCCTGAGGAAACCTGTATGGAAGCAGAAAACTGTTCTAAAGGCATGATAAAATATAAGCTCTAACAGGAATAGAAAGAACATGATGGAGGACCATAAAAGGAAATATAATATACTTGATTCAGGCAATAGGAAAGGCATCAGGGAAACTGCTGAATTTGAGCCAAGTCTTGAAATAAAAATAGCACATTATCCTGCATGGGCAAGGCTGGAGACATCACAGGCTGTATACTCAGCCTAAGCAATGGTCCAGAGGTTTGCATGCAGGCAGTGTGTTTGCCAGTGGTCTAACGGATTTGAAGAGTGCTGTCTGTAAGAGGTATGGCTGTCAATGAGGAGGCCAGTTCATCACTGGCCTAGAATTTGCCAATGTGCCTTGAACTTGGCTATTATGAATGTGTGGCATCTCCTCAAGGCAATTCTGGATCAGCTTTTATTTTCAGGATGTTCCATGATTGCACTGTATGGTCAGTGTAAATTCTCTGTGTAAACTAGTCATGAGTTCCCCCATTTTACAGATAAATAAAATGAGACTTAGAGACATTTAGGACCCAGGTCAGCCACTTTTTTCCCCACCTCATTATAGCTGCACCCACAGTGCAGCTATAAGATGTCCTGAATAGATGCAAAGTCTTCAGTGGGTTTAGAAGGCATGGAAACATCAGTCACATCTCAAGCAGATCTAACACTTCAGAGATGAGGGCAATGGCTTTTGGCAGTATAATGTACAGGCAGGTGTGGAAAGGACAGCTCAAAATAAAGTCAGAGTCCTAGTCTGGATCCGAATTGGACCCTGCCTTTTTTTTTTTTTTTGCAGAGAATTGAATAATGAACAATGAACTGCCAAACTGAGGTATACAGAAGTAAAAATGTAAGGACAGCTTTGGGTTAGGGCCCCAGAATCTGAAAATGTGAACTCAATAGAGATTATAATACAGATTAAATATACACAGTAAAAAGGAGGCCACCTTTTGGTGACATTCATCACTTAAAGCCACACTTTATAGCTTTTCTGTAAGTATTGATGCACATTTTGGAAAATATGTCGAACACACAGGTGTGGAACATATATTTATTTATGCCTTATTTTAAAAGTTTTAAAAAACTTTATAGATGCTTTTCTTTTCATTTTTTCTCAGTGCATCATTATTTCATATTTACATTAATAAATAATAGAAAATATCAGTTAATGGAATGATTAAATCACTAATAAATAATGATAAATGTACTTGCTTAAACTGCATACCATCATTTAATGACAATTATAAAGGCAATGTAGCAACATAGATACATGTTCTTGACAATATGTGAAATGAAAACAAAACAGAAATTGATACTTTGTATTGAGATTACCAGGATGAATGCATAGAGAAAAATAATAAAAAGTTAATATAGAAAATAAAAGTTGATGCCCTATTTGATAGGAGATGGTATAATTCTTTATTTCCATTTTTATTTTATAATCCTATTTTTGTAATCAGCATTGAAAGATCAATCCTTATTTAAAATGCAGTGGAAAGGGACTTCCTGGTGGTACAGTGGGAAAGGATCCACCTTCCCACGCAGGGGACACGGGATCGATCCCTGGTCAGGGAACTAAGATCCCAAATGTCGTGGGGCAACTAAGTCCCTGTGCCACAACTACTGAGCTCGTGTGTACCTCAGTTAGAGAGCCACCATGTCACAGACTACAGAGCCCACGCACTCTGGAGTCCATACACCACAACTAGAGAGAAACCCTCGCGGGCCTCAACAAAGAGCCCCCATGCTACAATGAAAGATCCCGCATGCCTCAACGAAAATCCTGTGTGCCGCAACTAAAACCCAGTGCAGAAAAAATTTAAAAATGCAGTGAAAATTTCTGACCTTGATGTAGGATGTCTGAAGTACTATATAACATTTTTAATTAGAGAAGAAATTCTCCCCTTCACTTCAAATTTAGTTCACTTTCACCTGCAAATAAATCTGCCTAAGTATTTGCAACAAAAGGGAGATACTAGGACAGTAAGGAAAGCTGTGTAAGTGCATGCTGGGTAGGGGTGGAGGGATCTATACATTACGGAAAAATTTCAAGGAAGTATTTTAGGCAGAGGGCTTACACCGTCTGTGTTAAAGTGTAAACTGTAGTATTTTACATATTTCAAACGTTGCAATGGAAATCCGTGGAGTTACTGTTAAAATGTTGCTATATATCATGAAACACTGGGAACAGGAGCGAGTGAGAGAGAGAGAGACAGAGACAGAGATGCTATGATGCTATCTAGGCTGCATGCAGGAAAAGGAATATTCCTTCAATTAGGTATATGTGAGGTGCTGATAAGCAGGCATTAAACTGTTTTAAAAAAAAAGGTATAGGTTTTTTTTGTTTTTGTTTTCTTTAGCAGAGAATGGCCACTGTAGTATGATAGGGATGAATGAAAGTGCAGAGAGGGCAAGCAAGGAGACATTATCTCAAAAATAGAAGCCAGAAAGAAAATAGAGAAAAGTCAGTAAGGAAGAAAATGAGATATACAATAATAGTAACAGAATAAAGATGAAGAACTGATGATCTGTGATTCTTGGGTAAAAAATTTTGTCTACGTCATAGATTAAAAATGAGTATAAGCAGGGATTGGATGTGGAAAGTGATGACAATGGATGACCTTAACACTTCCAGTGGAGAAATTCCTAAGTATCTACTTTATGCCAATCACCATGCTAGGTGTTTTCACGGATGTAAGCTCAGAGATTCTACATCTGCTGCTATCCAAAAAGTCAAAAAAGGGTGTATGTGGATATGGGTGTGGCTGTGTGTATGTGTTGAGGGGGATGTTGCCCAACAACAGACATGTAATTACATAATTTAACCTTTGGCAAAGATAACCGAGTAACATGATTGTTCCTCTGAAACACTTTACGTTTATACAGTTGATGTATACTATTTAGAATACAAAGAAAGAAGATTTTTTTATATTTGTATGGTACTTCGCAGGTGAGAAAAATGTTTTTCCAAGTTATGGGTAGATTTACTATGACTGCCATGGGGTAAAAAGTGTAGCAGTGGCTCTTTGAACACTGCTGAAAAAGTTACCAAGTCTAGTTGTAGATGGAGTGTAGATAAAGATGAATTAAAAGTAGTGGCTTGACTTCAGAAACTCACAGTCTAGCTTCTAGAATGATGTAATAAACTGTTGAAACCAGCACCTGGTGCCTTTAATCTGATGTTGCTGCTGCCTCTGGCTTTCAGATTGAACTTAAACTTTCACTTGGGGAACTAGCGAGCCAACTGTACTGACGCTGGTTCTTCTCACACTCTGCTCCAAAATGCTCCTCTCATTTGATTATAGGGAAGTTGGTTGTTTTCTTTCTCAGAGTGCTGTGTGTGAGATAGTTTTTACAAGGAAGGTGTAGCAAGTGTCTTGGGAGGCCCCTACCAAATCCATTTAGCCCACCTGATATCAGCACAGCTGTAGCACACAGCTTCATCATGCTGTGAGCCTCCTTTAAACATGCTGTCTTCCACATTTCTCTCAGGCCTTTCCCAGTTCTTCTTTGCATTTTAGTAAGGCCAAATAGGCTATAGTGTTACATCAAACTCCAAACCTACCCTTGGCCATTGATGGAGCTATGAAATAGGGTTTCAAAGCCACATCCAAAGACTTTTCCTCTAAAGATTATAAAAATCATTTGGAAATGTGAGCAAACAGGGAATAATGTCTGACTAGAATGTTTGTACAGTATGAATAAGGAGGAGAAAAATTTAGGCATGAAAACTTCATTTGTGACTTAAGTATAACCCAGGAAAAGCTCAAAGATTTAACACTAAAATTAACATAGGCAAACAAGTTTCCATTGTGAAATCAAAAGAATATTCAATGTTCAGAAATAAAGAAGTTGATTGCCACAAAATCATTGGAATCATGAAATAATAGTTGAATTTTGCTGAGAAGTGTTATTAGAAAAATAGAAGGCAGACATTAAACACACGGAAGAAATGACCAGAATGAGAAAAATTTCAAAATATACATAAAGTATCAGAATAGAGGGAAGATACTGAAAAAAAGACAGAACAAACAAAACAGAACTAATAGCAAAAGAAAACATTTAGGCTATTAAAACTAGGATTTAAATTTTTTTAAAAATCTGAAGATCCACCATGTAGAAATATCAGCAAGCAGCTATATGTAACTGGTTTACTGAGCCTGGTGGACCCTGAAGGTGCCAGGCAAAAATAAACTGTTTCTACCACTGTCTATTAAACAAGCTCTGCTAACTTTTCTTCCCCTCACCTGGATGAAATCATAAGCAAATCCCACTATGGCAGTGGATCTCAGAGCTAGCTTGATCAAAATCACCTGGAGGGCTTGTGAAAACCAGATTTCTAGGCCTTACCCCAGAGTCTCTCGTTTAATAGGTCTGGAGTGGTTCTAAGAATTTGTATTTCTGTCAAGTTTCCAGATGATTCTGATGCTGCTGGAGAGGGTGGGGGACCACTCTTTGAGAACCATTGCATTAGGGTTTCTGGTTACTCTCATGTAAATTAGTCATGTTTTTGAGGTATTACAAATGAAGAATGATATATAATTACAGCTTTATTTTGTCATCTGATTCATAGGTTTTTTTACCCACTTTCACTGCCACCCACCCATCCCCCCAACAAAGAAAAACTGTTTTAACTGCAATCTTGGTATGGAAGCTTGTGATCAGGAAGAGGGGTGTCTTAAGTTTCCTTTTTTCTTCTGGATACACACTTATTCTACTTGTTACCTGTTGTTTTTTGCGACTTCAGACTTGGTAAGGAAAGGATGGGCATAGTCTTATGTGCTAATGCATTGTTAGTGGGGTCCTCTGTATGCTGAATGTCAAATGTTGATGCTTTTTTACCTGGAAAGAACAGGGAACTACAAGGAGCGTGTTTAGTAGCGAATGACGTTGGCTCAGTCAAGCCGTGTCAGCTTCCCATCAGTTTCTGGCTTCTTTGCAACAGGGTCCCACTGTCTCCCTCTGCTGTAGTCACATTTCCTCTCTAAACAGTCCCATTTTATAGCTGAGAGATGGCGTGGGAAATGAGGAATCAAACACAAGTTTTTAGCCAGTCCTGCATTGTTTTCTAGTGTCTTCAAATTTGGGGGATGCTTCTGAAACTCCTAAATATCAGAAAAAGCTGAATTTAACATCTCTTTACTGTAAAATATAAAATACTTAGATATGTTCTACATAGTAACTTAAAACCATAGACTCTACAAAACATGTATACAAATATGTGTGTCGCCCATAAATTAAAATTGGACACCCAACCTCCATCTTGCAGTTGGTGTTGGGATTCCACTGCCTCCTAGAGTTATACCAATATTTAGGAGGAAAATGAGAGTAAAACTTCTAAAATAAGGACAGTACTTTGACTCTGTACTTTATATTGATTGCTACTGATATCCTAATTGTCTGAGCTCCCAGAGACCCTTTTATTCTGGTAGCTCTTTGATTCCAGACGGCACATATTGGACAATGAAGGGATGTTTCATGATGTGGGAAACTTGGTGCAGCTCCTCCTTAGGGGTCTTATGACTTTCCTGAGGGCACTGCACATAGGGAACAGAGGCACTTTGGGGGATGGAGTGGCATCACAATTAGTCAAATAATCATATGTGTTGGTGGAGGATGAAGTGCTAGTGGATAGAAAGGCATGAGGCAATCAAAGGACATGGCATTACGTTCAGAGGACGTGGTGTTTACTGACAATGGTGATGATAGACAGTTTGGGTAACTGTGGCTACCATGGAGAGCTCACAAAATGAAAACACCAAGCTTAAGGCCTTGTACACCCAAGTCAAGTCACAGGTGGAGAATCAGGATGCCTCTAGGTTATTGCTAAAGGAATCCCTTATCATTTGTAGCTGCAATGTAGACATGGCTCGGGGTCAGATCCAGAACTTGATCATATAAGTTATAGTGTTATAAAATCATTTAAATCACAACCTTGTCAGGTCTCTTATGCTAAAACAAGATAAACAGGAAATACTGGGATCCCAAGATTTGGGATGGCAACAAGTTTGGCTTCCCAAAGTGGCTGACAATTTTAAACCAAAAATTACTGCAAAATCTTCCTTACCTGTGAAAGCAGTCCTTCTCCCACCTCAGTGAGAGAACCAGACTTCCTTTGAAGAGAAGTTTTTCAAGAATTTTAAATGGGGATCAGAATTCATAAGGAGATTCAGATTGTCTTCAGGACCCACACTCACCATAAATTAACTTATGTTCCAGCAGAGCCCTAGTGGAGTATGTGGTTCATTCAAGGAGGACATAGCATAGACACTGAAATAGTGCAGAATCTGGCTGATTTGTTATCTGTAAAAGCTGAGGGAGCATGTATGCTTATGGTTTCTAAGGGTGTTAGTACTAGATGACAGAATGGAAAGTTGACTTAAGCCTATTTTAGCAGTGTGAGTATACTCATCTGGAATTTGTGATTTATACTGTTAGCTCAAAAATCTGACTGTGGGCTTGGCCTGAAAAGTGACCAACAGGGAAGGGAGATTGTGGGACCAGTCAAGCACTCTCTAGAGGAAAGTTTCTGAAAACTCAAGGAGATGGGAATCTTGGAGTGGAACTCTTATGTGTTCAGTCATCTCGTAACCTTAGGAAAGCCTACTGAACACTCCCTTCATGAAGGCATTAAAAAGCAAAAAAATCAGCATCTATAAAACGTTTTTGGGGGCCTGTCCTCTCAAGGCCAGAGATGATCATGAACAATGCCAGTACGTAATTGGGTTTCCCAATTATAGTAGGAATAATTGGATCACAGAGTAATAGAGAACAGGTGGCAGCACTTCAGCACAGGAGTGCCCAGTTTTCACAAGTGATTAACTGAGTGGAATTTGGAGGGTTTTGACTCTCAGGCTACAGTATTAGTTATCATTTGATCAAGGGAGCAAACCCTATGAATGAAATAGAGGGACAGCCTTGACTTATATAAACAGATAAATTCTAGGTGATATTGGAAGAAACCTAACTCAAGTCACCATAGTGGTGATTCACAACCCCTTACTCAGTTTGCAGACCCACAGTTACTTGATTAAGGAGGAGCCTGGTCCATTTGCAGTGTGGCAACAAGTATACAGTATTATTCTTTCTCCAAGCCTTCATGATCTATGGTCATTTACCAGGGTGTGTGCACTGGAAAAAGGAAAAAAATTAGGTTTTCTGGAGGTTATTAGGTACTGACTTCAAATTAAAGCTAGTTCTTATCCACCCCACTTTACCACCATGGTCACTGTGGCTTATAGATATTAGATGATAGAAAGTATCTTGGCCAGAATTCATCTCAGTGTAGGTCCAATTGGTACCACAGAAACATCTGTGTTTATTTACTCAGTTTGGGTACATATAGTAGAGATCAATTGATCTCTCTCTCTCTCTCATTCTACCTATCTACCTGGTAACTGGCAGAATCTCCACATTGGTTCCCTGGTCCATGAAATAAGGGCTATTATGTAGGGAAGACCAAATTCATATTCCTGGTGTTCACTCTTTGCCATGATACTAACATAACAGTAAAGCAACATCACTTCTGAAGGAAGTGTAAAAATTAGTGCCACTGTCAAAGACTTGAAAGTTGCCAAACGGCTTGTTCCTGTCACACCTTTATTTAATTGCCTGTGTGACCAAGCCAGCAGCTTATAGATCTTGAGGAGTGACTGCAGATAATCTTAAATGTAATCAAATAATGATGCCATCAAAGCTGACCCTGAGACAAAGACTTAGGTGTAGGAGAGATGGTCTCAGGAAGCACAGGTACGGGAATGAGGAAAGTGAAATAGGGACCTTTATCACTTTAATATGTATTAATGGGGTGGGGTTACTGCTATGCGCAACTGGGGCTCAGTTCTCCTGGATATCCTGTGAGGGACCATATGACTTAGAATCATCCACCAAGGGATTGGGAAACTGGTGTTTTTATCACTGATTCCTGCCCTTCATTGGTTGAGATTTGTCTTTGGTAACCTGTCTCTGGAATTTTGAGGCTGATCTTTGCTTGGGCTGAGCCAGCTATCATGTTTCCAGGAAAAGCACCCAGTCCGAGAAGGTAGAGATACATGTGTTAGACTCAGAAGCCATTAATCTTCACAGAAACTGCAGCTATGGAAACTGAAAGGGGTAAAAGGGAATACACTCTGAGGTATGAACAGCATCTGTTATGGGTGCAGATGCCCAGCTCCTTGTATGCAGCTATTATTATGGCAGATAGCTATTTTTCTATTTCAGTCACAAAGACACTTGTAACCTGACTCATGCATTAGCTTCCAAGAATCTCTTCTTTCCCTCTCTCTCTCTCTCTCTTTACCCTTAATGGCATTCCTGTCACTTCTTTATGCTAGTTGGATGCCTACAATAATCTCTTCAATTTGTTTAGGCTTTTACAAAACAAAGCAAAAGAACAAAACTGCCTCTGACTTTTAGCATCTTTTGCTTTTTTGACTTACAAAATAAATCAACAAACAATAAAACACCCAAATCTCTGAAGCAAGGAATTACTTACTACCATATTGAAAAAATAAAAACAAGAATAGAAACATATTAGGAGAATATACACTGGTTAATATTTTAAATGTTATTCTATTATACAGTTTTCCCCAGTGTTCTCCTAGGTATGGTTTTCACTGTTCCTTCTTGGCATACTCTTTCTCCAACACTTACATCAGGAATGCTAACAGTGTGGGCAGAACTGAGGCCAGGCAGATTTCCATCCCGTTCACCTATACCTCCAGAGGACTTGGGATACACTTTTAGAGAGCAGAAAGAATGGATCAGAGAGACACTGAAAATACCATTTGCCAGAATACTCAAAAAGCAATCACTTCAGGGCACAGGAAATTGAGCACAAGCAACCAACAAATTGGAACATGTTTATTCTTGAAAAATCGCAGGAACTTTGAGTCAGAACACTGTGAGTGTGTGGCATTTTGACTAAGGCTGCTCTCCTCTGACCCCAGCTCTCCTCATCCCACCCAATGTCTGCCCACCCCCAAATTTGGTTAGTGAGAATGGCAGTTTTACCAGCATGTAGTTTGCCATAAGACCCAGAAATTTTGGTGCCAGTGGAATGGGGTAAAATCTGGAAATAGAGGGCAAAAACACCTGGCAGGTAGAATAGATTGGAAACAAACAGTAATTATCTATATCTTTGCTATCCTAATTCTGCAGTCCCTGTTGAGGAGAGTGGCAGATTAGACAGATGTTTTTTTTTTAGTAGAGAGATTCTGGAAATGAAAGAGCCATAAGAAGCCTGATATAAGCTCTCTACACATCTCAGATTGACTAGAAAACTATGCATGCACAAGAAAGAACCAAGTGATGGCAGTGAAAAGTGAAAGCCAAGACAGACATGATAAGTGGCTGCAACTCTGACTGCAATCCCCAACCCCTACACAGATGACTTGGCAGAGTAAGGAATCCTTATGAGGTTACAGATAGTTGAGTATAATCTTTGCCAAAATCATTGCCTGATCACTAAGCTATGCAGATACATGGTTGACTCCTAGGAAGCCTGATTCAAAGGTAAAAATAAGAATATTTTTAAAAGCAACTGAGCAGAGACATCAGTGGTCGCATAGCAAGGGGGAAATAGAGTCTACAGTTTAATTGTAGGCAGTTGATAAAGCAAAACCAACGATCTTCAGAAAAATAAAACACAATCCAGTGTGACTATAATATAATATTCTGTAAAAAGTCTAGTTTTCAACAAAAACAAAATACTAGACATGCAAAGAAATAAGAAAATGTGACCCATACTCAGGAAAAAAAATAAATTAATAGATACTGACTTAATTAAAGGATAATATGTGTAAATCTCAATGAATAGGAGATCTTAACAGGAAAATAGAAACTGTAAAAAAAGATAATGTGGAAATTCTAGAGTTAAAAACTACAACAATAAAATGAAAAATGTAGTAAATGTACTCAACAGAAAGTTTTAGATATCATAAGAAATAGCCAATGAATTTGAAAGCAGGACACTAGAAAGTTTCCAGTCCAGAAAATACAGATAAACAATTAAAAGAAAATGAATACAATCTCAGAAACCTGTCATAGAGTCATATGCATCCAAATACACGTTAAAATGACTTCAGCATGAGTAAATTAATTAAATGGTGCTAGAAAAATCTTTGAAGAAAAAAATGACTGAAATTTCCAAAATTGAATTAAAAAAATTAACCTATCAATTCAAGATGCTGAAAGAATCTCTGTGGGAAAAATACAAAGGAAACTACACTTAGACAAATCAAAGCCATGCTACTAAAAGACGAAGAGAAAATTATTAACCTAGGTTTCCACTTCAGGACACTACAAAGAGAAATGCAAATCAAATTCAAGAGAGAAAAGGAAATAATAAAGATCAGGACATAAATCAATGAATTAGAAAACAAAAAGATTTTTAAAAGTAAGTGAAAACGGAAGTTATATCTATAAAAATCAATTAAATTGATAATTCTTTAGCTAGTTAGACAAAGGAAAAAAAAGAGTGAGAATGACAAATTACCATCAGAAGTGAAAGAGGGGACAGCTCTATAAACTCTATCAAACTTAAAAGATTTGAAGAGAATGTTATAAACCACTTTATGCCAACATATTACATAAGGTAGGTGAAATAGATAAATTCCTAGAAAAGACACGTTACCAAAATTAATTTTAAAAAATAGAAAAATTGAGTAGACTTCTGTCAAGCAAAGTTTTGAATCTTTATTATAAATATTCATTTTTTTAAAAAGCCTAGGCCAACATGACTTCATTGGTGAGTTCTGTCAAAATAAAAGGAGTAATAGTATCTATTCTATGCAAACTTCTTTAGAATTAGAGAAGGGACAATTTCCTAACTTCTTTATGAGACAAGTGTTAATCTAATAAAATTAGCAATGCTTCACAAGAAAATAAAATGACACTCTGTATGCCTCATCAACACTGATGCAAAAATTTTCAAAACATTTTGACAAACTAAATCAATCAACATATAAAAAATTATTCATCATGACTGAGTATGGTTTATCCCAGGAAAGCAAATTTTTATTTTTTTAACATCTGAAAATAAATTAACAAAATATGCTAAAAAAGTAGAATGAGGATTAAAATCTATATGATTAAAAAGTATTACAAAAGCATTTGACAAAATCCAACATTCATTCATGGTAAAAACTCAACAAAATATGAATAAAAGGAAGTGGTTGAGAGAAAATTGTCCATAAGTGTCTTCTGTTTCTGCATTTCTTACAAGGAAAGTATTGATAGTCCTGTTGTGCTGGACTGTCTTTTCAAGGGTGTTTGTAGAGCAACAGGTGTGGAAAATAGAGAAAATGTCTCCCTCCAGAATAAACAATGCACATTCTTACATGTTTAGTAAAGATAATGTCTACATCTGGAGCACCAGACAGGCATACATACTGCCTATTATAGAATATTTGGATGCCTTAAGATCAGAGTTCCTCCTCAGTAACACAATCCACAGAATGTGCAGGCAGAACTTGGTCCTTTTTACATCACATTGTGGGAATTAGGGCTCAAGGAAGTAGTGCAAGAAAATGATACTTTAGCAGCAGTTATCAATATGAGTTAAAATCTTTTGTCTTTGAATCAGAAAGCTTTTGTCTTATGCTTTCTGCCAGTACCCATTAAATTTTGGGAGGCTAATTCATTAGCTTGAAAATACAGTAAAATCTCAGACCCTCCACATGTCTTTAAAGGAATTTTCTCAGTCTGATAAAGGACGTCTACCAATAACCTACATCTAACATCATACTTAGTTTTGAAAGACTTAATTCTTTCCCACTAATTTCAGGAACAAGCCAAGGGTGTTCATTATCACTCCTTCTACTCAGTATTGTCCCAGAGGTTGTAGTCAGTATAGTAAGGAAGGAAAAAAAAATAGCATAAAGATTAGAAAAGAAATAAAACTGTCTTTATTTCAAGATAACTTTATTTTTATGGAGAATGTCCTATAGATTTTAGGTGGGGAGTTCAGGGAGGAGAAGGTACTAGAACTAATAAGTGCATTTAACAAAGTTAAAAGATTCAAGACCAATACACAAAAATCAATTGTATTATTATATACTAGTAACAAATAATTGGCAATTGAAAATATAAAAGCAATACCATTTAGAGTAGCATGAAAAATATAAAAATATGGGATACATTTGAGAAAAAGATATAGAAGAATATACTAAAATTATAAAACTTTGCTGATTGAAATTAAAGAGGATATAAATAGCTTGAGTGCTATGCCATGCCAATCAAAAGCCTCAATATATTAAGTAGTCACATCTCTAAACTGATACATAGGTTCAATACAATCCCAATCAAAATATCAACAGTCGGTATAGATTGACAAGCTGATTCATAATTTTTTGGAAATGAAAAAGAATAGCCAAGACAACTTTGAAATAGAACAGTAAAGTTCAAGGTCTCATGTTATTTAACTCATCTTTTTATAGAGCTAAAATAATCAAGAGAGTAATCCACTGGTGTAAAGACAAATAAATTAATGAAGCAAAACAGAGAATTCAGAATAGAATTTAGAATTCTCAGCCATTCTTTCCTTTTCATCACCTTAACAATTTTTTTTCTTGTTTTTCTACTCGCAGTTAAGATTTATTACAGTGAAAAGATATAAAGCAAAATCATCAAAGGGAAAAGTGCATGGGGTGAAATCCAGAGGAATCCAGACACAAGCTTCCAAGAATCCTCTACCAGTGGAGTCACACAGGACACACTTAATTTCTCAGGTATTTTATAAAATGTCTTTCAATTGATGTTTCTTCATGATTAGACTGTGGTTTTGGATTTGGGGGAATAATACTATAGAGGTAAGTACCTTCTCATCATATCTTATCTGCATGTATATTATAATGACATGATCATGTTTTCATCAGTGAATTGTCTGAATTGACATTTTAAAGATATTTAATTATTATTATCAAAGAGTATGTTAAATATTTTCAATTATGCTAATATTATTTTATACGACTCAGTAACATTTGGAATGTTTTTGATTTTGAATGTTGTCTCATATAAGTTTGACAAATGTTTAAATAAGTTTATTCCTATGTAATTTATATTTTTATTACTCTTTTATTCCATTTTACCCACTAACAGATTATTATATGTCTAAATGAAGAACACTAATTCCTGTATATTTATTCTTTACTTAGCTACTTCACTGGACTATCTTATTGTTTACAATAGTTTTGAATTGATTATTTTTAATATTCCAGATATACTTCATACAATTAAAAAATAAATTATAACATTGCCACATGATGGAATAATATGTCTTTAAAACAATTTTGAATACTATTTTAATATACAGAAAAACTATTATATCACTGAATAAACAAAGCAGAATAGTAAATGATGGATTTCATCTAGGGTTGAATTTACTTGGGGTACTTACTCAAAGTATGGAGTGCTGTCCTCATCATTCCAAAGCTATTGAATTAAAAATTCAAGGGACAAAACCCAGATTTCTGCATTATTAATAAATACCCCTGATGACTCTGTTATGTATATAAAATTCACAATAAAATCTGGTTATTTAATAAGGCACATAAATAAAAAAATTAAAAATTTTGCACTTGTATAGTAGTGAATTCAATAATAATTTTCAATAACCTCTTTTATTCTCTGATCATGATACTATCTCTCTCAATTTAAAATGAGATTCGATGGGATCCCAACACTGGTGAAAGTTATTTTTCTACTTCAATATTAGCTGGAAATTTAAAAGGTCTTTAAAATCTTTAATTATTTTAGGAAGTAGCATCAGGTTGTAGTTTTCAGAATATTTTTTGAATGGTAGCACTTCTGTTAATGTGAAAAAGAGACAGAGACCCTGTGGAAGAGGAACTGCATTTCTGGTTGAAGGAGGATCAACAATAAGTCACTTAAAAACCAGGATCAGGTAAGTAAGTTGTGCGACACAGTGTGAAATGAAAATATGATGCCTTTTGTACAAAAATTATGAAGAATTTTAAGACAGCAACAGCAGAGAATTGAACCAAGTACAGGGCCTTTGTCAAGATAGGGTGCTTTGTGACTGCCCAGGTTGCATGCCTGTGAAGCTGGCTCTGCACTTGATACTGTAAGAGCAAGCTTCAATTTAAAAAATAATTGTAGTTTCAGTTTTTCATGTACTCATTATCATTTTTGGAACCATTAGGTGTAGAGTTCTGAACACAATTGCAAATGGTAAGTCTTTATAAAAGACATTCATTTTCAAACACTCTTCCCTCAGGTGACGTAATTTCTATATTTCTTTTTCAAATGTAAAACATTTCTTGCATAGTGACTTAAATGCATCCCATGGAAATTCTTTGCTCCTCTAAATAATCTTTTCAAAATAGTTTAATATGTCTATATAGTAAATCATTGTAAATAATAAGTAAATGCATGTGAGGGTAATGATAAACATTACCCATTGGAAAGATAAACGATATCTTTAGCTGGTTGGTATTGCTTTTTTAAAAAAAAAAAAAATTCAGTTATTCTAGGAAACAAATAATATTTTGATCTTTCAGGAATATTCATCCTAAGAGGTTAAAAGGTTTGAGCCTTAGAACAGTTTTAACTCTTTCAAGTTCCTTTCACTATAGAATTCTTTCCAGTAGAAGGAGAAATTATTTCTTTCTATAATGTTAATAATGTTAATGTTAATAATGTTAATATAATGTTAATGTTAATATTAATGTTAATATTTCTTGCTATAATGTTAATAGTTAATGTTAATATTTCTTTCTATAATGTTTGAACATTTACCACTGGTAGCAAATCCTGGTGTCTTTTGAGTAATAAGGGAAAGGTTTTTATTTGTTTGTTTCTTTTGTGTTGCTTTGTTTTTTAATGATAGATTCAGGTCCTTTTGTGGTTCTTCTGAATGCACAAAAAATGCGTTCTCTCATCTCCCTGCCCACCACCATGCATATTTAGTTTGAGACCAGTAGAGTCTCATTTTCAATTTTAATGGACATTACTATATCTATGAGTATTCAAGGAGAGTCTCATCTGATGGAAATGTACAATGGAGTCATTTAAGTTAAGCCTTAAGTCACATCTGTAGATTGTCACTGTTAACAAAATCCTTGTGGTCTTGGGGTAGTGTGTTATGGCCCGTTCTGGCTATTTCTTAAAGACTTAATTCAGCAATAGGAGAATGCTTTGTGGGTTTGTTATTGTTTCTGTTTTTGTTTTTCATCAAATGCAGTAATATGAAAAATGAAGACATAACTTAAGCAAAAATAAATTGTAAAAGAATTCTACAATCATGCAATCATATCTACACAGGCAGTAAAAACTAACATTTATAAGCCATTAAATTTAAATAGCATTAAAACATCCTTACAGTAGTCTTATGAAATGAGTATCATTCCCATTACACTGAGGCTCAGTACAATATGTTCTTCAGTAAGGCAGAAATACTTTCCTTGAACATGATTCTTCAGCCTCCAAATCCCAAGATTATTCCACACACACCATAGAAGTCCAGGATAGAAGTGCATAATGCCTCATTTTCACTATATTTTTCCTTCTCCTTTACTTCAACACCCAATATGTGTAGATATTTCAATAGTCCTCTCCCAGCCCCTCAACACATTCTCTGTCCAAAGAGAAACTGGATAGTTCACCTTAGTTATCTTTGATCTAATAGTCTTGCTGTTTATTTGTGTCCATTAACTATTCTTACCATATTCAAAGACCATGTTTCACCTCAGAATTATTCTCTAAATCCAAACCACATGGTGATTTTTTTTTAACACATAAGAACATGGTTTACATTACGTGCTAGGGTGGTGGTCAGTTCTGTTGAAAACACAGTGAATTTAGAGGCAAAGAAACATGGGTTTATGACTTACATGTTCTTTGATATTTTACAAGAGATACTGTATTTCACTTTTCTCAACCATCAATGGAGCTAATAGTGCAACATAATTTTGTGAAGATTAAATTTAAAATCATATGTAAACTACCAAATACAGTAATTGGCACATGGTAAGTCTTTAGAAACATTATTTCCTTTTTTGTTTTTTTTCTATTGTAATCAGTGAACTCTTACTATCTGTTCAACACAGTCAATACATTCAAATCACCTGTTATCGTAATCTAGCATTTTAACACTTGATACTCATCAAATGATGCAGCAACACAACTAGGTCATAAAGTATATTTATGAGTAAAAGAAAAGTAAAAGAAAAGCTTCCTGTGTATTTTATAACAATCTCTTTCTTCTAAATTTCATGTAAAGCAATGTCAGCCTTTGGGCCAAATCAAAACAACATATATATATTTTTGGATTTGACAGTGTTTTAAAATTTTTTTAATTAATGATCAACATTTAAAAATCAGGATATTTCCAATTTCTCTTAAAACACCTGAAAAAATTTATAAGACTGTGTTCCTTTCAGACAAAAATCAGCCAGGATTCCCAAGTATTTGCCCTACCTGTTTGGGACAGGCCTTTTCCATTTTTCTATTCTCCCACTTCTGCCTGTTTTCCTGTACCCAGGCATGTTAATTCAGTTACCTGCTAGGTAATTCTTCCTTCCGAGTTCACACTAGCAGAATTGTTAATATCCATGTATCTACCAAAGTTAAGGCAATCTAGGCTTTTTAAAATCATGCTCTTTAATATTCTTTTGGCCTCTGTCCACTGTTTAATACTGAAGCCACTTCTACAATGTTAGGTATTTGTTACAGTGGCAGTCCACTTCCAGGTACCAAAATCTTCATTATTTTCCTGTTGCTGCTGTAACAGGAAATTGGTAAATTACCAAATTTAGTAAATTTGGTAAAATTACCAAAATTTTAGTGGCTTGAAACAACACAAATTTATTTTCTTCCAAATATAGACATGAGAAATCTGAAATCAAGGTGTCAGCTGAATTGCTTTCCTTCTGGGGGCTCTGGTGGAAAATCCATGTCCTTTCCTTTTCTAGCTTCTATAATCTTCCCGCATTCCTTGAGTCATTGCCCCCTTCCAGCAATCAAATTACTTTAACCTCTGTTTTCTTTATCCCATCCTCTCTGACCTTTCTGCCTCCCTCTAATAAGAACCCTTGTAATTACATTGGATATACCTGGATAATCCAGGATAATCTCCCCATCTCAAAACCCTTAACTTAATCACATCCCTTTTGCTATATAAAGTAACCTTCACAGGCTCTGGGGATTCATGTGTAGGCATCTTTGGTGGGGTCTGGGGGGGCGTTTTTCTGCCTACCACACTCGTTTAATGCAATTCAGTCCCTAATTCCTGACTGTTAATGGTTAAGAGTCATGTTTTATTTAACCGACCCTACACGAAAGTGAGGCCTGCTGGCTTATCCTATCCCTAAGACAGTCTTGGTCACTTATTTGATTGGTGTAGACAAGGTTGCTGCACTTGCCTAGGACCCATTGTTGGAAAGTCTCTTCCTTCTCTCGCCCAATGATTTAGAGTCCAACTCCCTGGGTATCCCTTCTATGCCACTTTCATAATGCAAAATATCTTCCTGAAGTGGTTAGAAATCATCACCTTTAACTTCCCTCTCTGGCTGGGAATCCTCTATTTTTCCCAGAAAGAATGGGGGCAGCATTTTAACTTGCTTATGTTTTTAACATGCTCTGTGAAAGGAATTCTTATGTGGAGATCCACTCATTTAGAGAGGGGTATAAATAACCTAGCTCTAAACCCCAGCTGTAAAAGTAAAATAATTAGTCTTTAAAAAAAAACCTGATGCATAACTCTTCTACTGAAGTACTTTTTTATAAAATGGTGTATTGACAGAGGTAATCACTGTCACCATTAATGGTAAACTATATTGCAGGAGGCATGTGCTGTTGTAGGGTGGGAGAATGCATACCTGTCACACTTGCCAAAACCTGTAGAGAGGCTTTGCCTGTGTCTCACTGACTTGAGGTGATCATTAGTCTCCCTTACTCTAAGAATTCCATTCTGTGAGCCATTCTCTCTCAGCCTCTCTCTTGCCTTGGCCTAACCTCAAGGAGCATTCAATTAAGGTAATATAGTTTAAAGAAATCTTTTTCAAAACACTTATACTAACCTAAGGCTGAGAAAACCAAGACTATATGCCCCTTTTATACAAATCAGAATAACTTTAGTTTCTATGAATTTTTAAATTGTTTAAGTTTTTAGAACCTTTTTTTTTTTTTTCAGTGATCCTAATGAAAGGCTTTAAAATATAGATTTCTTTGCCACTATCAGAAGTTTTATATTTAGTGGCTAAAGACCACAATAATATGTAATTTACTTAAATTTAGCTTGTGATGGATAAATATAAGCAATAAGAAAATAGTGACTTTACTGAAAAACACAGTCATTTTTTTTCAGTGCTATTGTAGTTTGTAATTACTCTGTTACCTCCCATGCACTTATCTCCCAAGTACTCATCAATGCCTTTATTTACTTTTAGATTATAAAGTCCATGACATTAGGTACTTATCTCCTGGAATCTGAATTTCCAATCTTCATTCTTCCTAATGCAGGTCTTTTTATTGATTAGCTGAATATCTAGCTCAACAACTATGATGAAACCAGATGTTTAGAAAGGAAATATAACTTCATCCAGATATATGTTTTCTTTCCAAAAAAAATCTGTTTTTTGTTTTTGTTGTTGTTACTGGCATTTTACACTGATATAAAATTATTTTAATTGTTATAACTACTTTTGAATATGAACACCAGAAATCTTCCTATTTTCTGTTGTTTAATACATATCTTGCACCATAGCATCAGCTCATTAAGATGGATGAGATAGGGAAAAAAAGAACTTTTTCTGCCAGCAGTTGAGCAGAACCTTCATTTGCCAGGATACACTATTATGCATCAGGGAATATCAGAATATAAAACACTGATTTTACAACTGAACAGAATCTGGATGAGAGTCTAAAGATGAGAAAGATAAGAAAAGCTAAGGCTGCCTTACCTTACCCCTGAAAATATTTGTGAAGCTATTTAGTAAAAATGAATCCTTTATTCTAAGGGAAAAATAATGAACACAATCAATCATGTTCTCTTCATAGCCTGTAGGTACACATGTCTAGTCTAGTCTGTGTTCATTTACAAGTGTTTTAAAGTTTTTAATATAAAAGAATCAACTTTGACTAGCAAAGGGAAAAAATTAAAACTGTGTTTAGAATTATTTCAAGTGTATGTCCTTCTTAATATTTTAACATTATAAAATCATTACAGAAACAATGAAACCACTCTTGGTCTAGACATGGGGTGAATTGAAAAGCATTGTATCTTTCGTAGTGTAGTATGGACAAAATTACCCAAAGTTCAAAATTGAAGGAAAAACAAAACCATATTTTAGGACTCTTAGGATGATAAGGGATAACCTCCAGAGTTATTGTCATTTACTCCAAACAAGCGTTTTGTAGTAAATGCGTAAGCACACACACAGGACAACAGCAACAACAATAATCAGCAACAGCAGCTAAAGGGACTAGATATTTGATACACCTGAATATGTTAAGGATTAATTAATACAGGAAACTTTACAAAAGTTGTTAGGGACGTGAAAGCTATTATTACTTCTTTGTGTAGTAAGACCAAAGGGTATGTCTTTCTACTCAAAGGAAGATTGACAATAATTTTGAAAGTAGATTTACAATATTACTTTAAGCATAAAGAATGTCCTGTGTTCTGGATATCTTTCTTTTGAACCTTCAGATCTCCTTTCTATTCACCTTCACCCAGCTCAGTACTGACTTATATGGATGGCATTCAAAGTTCTTTTGTCCTCAGGCTTCCAGGTGGATTTTTGTCAAGGAGAACAAAGGGAGGATCATATGTAGGAAAGGAGAGGGAAAGATTGATATCAGCATTCTCTTGGCTCCCTCCCTATATGGTCACCTTATGCTGGTTGTGTGTCCCCACCAAAAAAATCTCAACCTCATAACCTGTACACTCAGCACACTCTCTCTTCATATTGTGGTTGCCCTCTTTCCTTCTACCCTTCAGATGTAGGAGTGATATTGGCCTCTAACGTTACTAGCCTACTAGCCCAAGTAGTATCCTCTTCTTTTTTCTTTACCTATTGCCTATAACTTTGCAAATATACCCTGTATTAAACTACCTTCATATTATCATAACTTAAGTATTCCATCTATTTCCTCATGAGACTAGATCTGATATATCAAGTACATGATCAAATGGCCTTAGAAGCTCACAGTTAAAAATAAGGAAAAGGTTGCATCCTTGAAAGCATAGGCAGAACACTCTTTGACATAAATCATAGCAATATATTTTTGGATCTGTCTCTTAAGGCAAAGGAAACAAAAGCAAAAGTAAAAAATGGAATCTAATTAAACTTAAAAGCTTTTGCACAGCAAAGGAAACCATTGACGAAATGAAAAGTCAACCTACTGAATGGGAGAAAATGAAAATGATATGACTGATAAGGGATTAATATCCAAAATATATAAACAGCTCATACAACTAAATATCAATAAAAAACCCAAACAACCCAATTTAAAAATGGGCAGAATACCTAAATAGACATTTTTTCAAAGAAGATGTACAGATGGCTAACAGGCACGTGAAAAGATGGTCAACATCACTAATCATCAGAGAAATGCAAATACAAACCACAGTGAGATATCACCTCACACCTGTCAGAATGTCTATAATCAAAAAGACCACAAAGAACAAGTGTTGGCAAGGATGTGGAGAAAGGGGAATCCTAGTACACTGTTGGTAGGAATTTAAATTGGTGCAGCTACGTGGAAAACAGTATGGAGGTTTCTCAAAAAACTAAAAATAGAACTACCACATGATCCAGCAATTCCAGTTCTGCATTATATCTGAAGAAAACAAAAACACTAACTTGAAAAAATATATGCACCCCAATGTTGATAGCAGCATTATTTAAAATAGCCACAATATGGAAGCAACCCAAGTGTCCATCCATAGCTGAATGCATAAAGAAGATGTGATACACACACACAAACACACACACACTCACTCACTCACTGGAATATTACTCAACCATAAAAAAGAATGAAATTTTGCCATTTGCAACAACATGGATGGACCTGTAGGGTATTATGCTTAGTGAAATAAGTCAGGCAGAGAAAGACAAATAATGTATGCTATCACTTATATGTAGAATCTGAAAAATAAAACAAATGAATTAATATAACAAAACAGAAACAGACTCACATATATAGAGAACAAACTAATAGTTACCAGTGTGGAGAGGGAATAGGGCAAGATTAAGAGTTACAAACTACTATGTATAAAATACAGAAGCTACAAGGATGTATTATATGTCACAAGGAATAGAGCCAATATTTTATAATAACCATAAATGGATTACAATCTATAAAAATATTGAATTATTATATTGTATACCTGAAACTAATATAATACTATAAATCAACTGTACTTCAATAAAAGAGTAAACTGTTAAAAGGTCATTTTCAATTTCTTTATTTAAATATTTCTACACTTTTATAGTCTAAACAAGAATATTTGCATACATATCGTATAACCTACTTGCAAATATTCCAAAACTCTTGTCAACAGTGCAGGCTTAAATAGATGTGAGATTAGCTATTGTGGCTACACTGAAATATCAGGATGGACCCAACCCAAAATTTGGTTTGGATGTTGAGATCGATGACACCATACACACACCAAGAGGGTATAATTACACAATTGAGGCTTTTCTGGGTAGAACAGGGTAGACCTCCCAAGGAGGTCCAAAAATGGCTTGAGACGGCAAAGAAAGGAGACTGGCTAGAGGTTTTTATTGTGGTTTTGGGGTGAGGCCAGGGAGAGGGCTCCTAAGCAGCTTGACAAGGGGCTTTCATGGTTTGAATCTCCCTCCAGTACCAAAGGATTTCTTATTAGATCCCTCAGTTGTGTGGCAGAGGGTAAGAAGAAGGAGTAAAGTTTAAAAGCTATTAACAGTCAAACATAAAAAATGGAATCTATATTATATTAGCCAATAACTAATTTTAATCCAACTATATTTTGCCTAAGCATCTTTTCCTCAGCCCATTTTAAAATACAAAACCTACAAATCAAGATCTTTTGTTAAAATATTTTTTTCAGAGAATGTGTCTCAGTTTTTAGACAAGCATTAATTATTTTAAAATTAATATAATTTTATTTCAATAAACATCTTCCCCATAAAATCAGAGAAGCAAAAGCCAAGGCTTCTTTTGCCCAATATTTCATTCAAAAACTAGAATTTTGGAATGTAGAAAACGAACAAAAGCATCACTCCCACACTAAAGCAACAACAGCAACAAAAACAACAAAAAATTAGAGATGATCTGCAAATTTGCTATTTCATTGATCCTGTCAGAGAACTGATGTTACAGGCTGTGAACTAACTTGGAATCCAAGGAAATACAGAGACTTTCAAAGAGAGACAGAACAGGAGCACTTGCTTCCCTGAGTCAGGTGCTTCTGGGTCCATCAGTAGAATCCACTTAAAATTTTTAACAAATTTGTAGAGGCTAGGTAGATAATATAGAATATCTGAAGTACACATACTTGATGGAAATTCAATACTTGCAGACCCACTTGAAAGCAGTTCTCCTCACAGGGTGCTCATATAAAAAGTTTGTCACAAGTCCTGAGAGCCTTCTTCATGGTAGGACTGGGAAAGGAAGAGCAACTGTTATAAGGAAGGCACAAAATCCCACCCAGATTCTTCTCTCCTACCTCTTCTATAGAAAAAGAGTTTTAACTGTTCAAGGAAGACCAAAACAAAAACAACAAAAAACCTGTCACACTTAGTAGACTAAGAAAACAACTGGTGATAAAAGGGAACAAAATAAGACCCAGTATCCTGTGGGCAGGGTAGGAATGCTTGCTGGTCCCAAACCACTAGAGCTCTACTATAACTGAAGATGGGACAGAACCACTGAAAATGACCACCCATAAGAATCAGGAATCTAGTGCCTTCTTGGGACTTAGGCTAAATCAGAGTAAGAGTAGACACCTGCTTGCTACACCCCACCCCAGGCTAACAAGCATCAAGTAACAAGATGCAGCAGTTTTCTGCTAGACAAAGGCCAACAGCATGTAGAGAGACTATTTTTGGCTGAGGCACAGTACAAAGGGTAGACCTAAAGATGAGGATGAGCAGATACTAAGATAAAACCACTGGAAAACCAACTCCTACCCTAAAAATAGGGTACAATTTGAACGCTGTACTACACTGAAGGAAACCATAGTAACAACAAATCCCAAACACATATCAACTCCTGACTAGATTGACTCAATTCCCATAGGCATAGTTTAGCAGAAGGAAAGTAAGCTCATTTACAATCCAATAAGGGAAAACAAAACGACTTATCTCAATCCACTTCAGTCTCTAGGGTCCTATACAAGATGTCCATCTATAAAAAAAAAATATTACAAGTCATACAAAGAAAGAAAGTTGAAAACAACATGCTGTCAAACAAGAAGGAAATCAGTAGAACTAAACTTAGGACACAGATTTGGAATTCTGAGACAGGTAATTTAAAATAACTAAGATTAATATGCTAAATATTCCAGGTGGAAAGATGGATAAAGTGAAATATCAAATGGCTGATAGGTCTATGTGTCAACTTGGCTAGATTATAATAACCAATTCTTCAATTAAACACTAATCTAGATGTTACTATGAAAGGATTTTTTAGATGTAGATATAGGAGCTCAGGAACACCAAACAGAGTAAACACAAAACAAAACAAAACACTTAGGCATATCATAATCAAACTGCTGAAAATCAAAGACAAACAGAAAATCTTGAAAGAAAAAGAACATGTTACATAAAGAGGAATGGAAATAAGAATATAGCAGATTTCTCATCAAACTACACAAGTCAACTGATACTGGAGGGATTTACTCAAAATGCTGAAGTACAAAAACAAATCAAAACAAATAAAAACTATTAATTGAACATTCTATTCCCAACAAAAAAATCTTTCGGGCTTCCCTGGTAGCGCAGTGGTTGAGAATCCGCCTGCTGATGCAGGGAACACGGGTTCGTGTCCTGGTCCGGGAAGATCCCACATGCCGCAGAGCGGCTGAGCCTGTGAGCCATGGCCACTGAGCCTGTGCATCCGGAGCCTGTGCTCTGCAACAGGAGGGGCCACAACAGTGAGAGGCCCGCGTACCACAAAAAAAAAAAAAAAAAAAAATCTTTCAACGTTGAAAAGAAAATATTTAATTTTACAAACAATAATTTAAAGGATTTATTGCCAGCTTTACGTACAAAAAAATGTTAGAAGTTTTACAGAAGAAATGAATATATTCAGAGCAAGGAAAGTGGAAAGTAACCAGGGATAAAGATAGCTGTTACATAATGATAAATGGCTCAATGTTTGTATGGTATATCTTTTACCATTCTTTTACTTTTAATCTACTTATATCATTGTACTTAAAATAAATTTCTTATAGACAGCATATAGTTGGGTCTTGTATTCTTTTTTTTTTTAAACCCTTTCAGATAATCTTTGTCTTTTTATGTAATTATATCATCTGAATTTAATGTAATTATTGATATATTTTTCTGTAGGGATACCATTCTGTCCTTTCATTTTTTTCCACTACCTCCCTTTTCCTTTTTTTTAATATTAAGTGAATATTTTTAGTATTCCATTTTAGTATCCCATTTTACTCATAATGTTGACTATATCTTTTTTATTATATTTTTGCTGGTTGCTAAAGAAATTAAGCACACATAATTTTCAGTTTACTTAGAATTAGTATTTTACCATTTCAAACGCAACATAGAAACCTTACCTTCATATACGTGGTCAGAATCTTTATCTTGTCCCCCTTTTGTATTTTATTGGGTTGGCCAAAAGATTCGTTTGTTTTTTCTGTAAGATAGCTCTAGTAGCACTTAGTTGTCTTTAACTTCATTCAAAACAATTTTGTTAGATTGTATGTGACAGTTGTTATATCAGTGTGCATTAAAAAAAAATAACAAAATTGGTGAATTTTTGTGTGGCCATTTTAATATTGAAGAGGAAGGAAAAAGGCAACATTTGTGGCATGTTATGCTTTATTATTTCAAGAAAGGTAAAACCACAACCAAAATGCAAAAAAATATTTGTGCACTGTTTGGAGAAGGTGCTGTGACCTGATTGAATGTGTCAAAAGTGGTTTGCAAAGTTTCATACTGGAGATTTCTAGCTGGACGATGCTCTACAGTCACGGTAGACCAGTTGAAGTTGATAGCAATCAAATCGAGATATTAATTGAGAACAATCAATGTTATACCACGTGGGAGATAGCTGACATACTCAAAATGTCCATATCAAGCATTGAAAATCATTTGTACCAGCTTGATTATGTTAATTTCTTTGATGTTTAGGTTCCACATAAGTTAAGTGAAAAAAACCTTTTTGACCATATTTCCACGTGTGATTCTCTACTGAAATGTAATGAAAATGTTCTGTTTTAAAACAAATTGTGACGGACGATGAAAAGTGGATACTGTACAATAATGTAGAATGGAAGGGGTCATGGGGCAAGTGAAGTGAACCACCACCAACCACACCAAAGGCTGGTCTTCATCCAAAGAAAGTGATGTTGTGTATATGGTGGGATTGGAAGGGAGTCCTCTATTATTAATCCTTCCAGAAAACCAAGCAATTAATTCCAACAAGTACTGCTCCCAATTAGACCAACTGAAAGCAGCACTCAATGAAAAGTATCCAGAATTAGTCAACAGAAAACACATAATCTTCCATCAGGATAACGCAAGACCGCAAGTTTCTTTGATGACCAGGTAAAAACTGTTAGAGCTTGGCTGGGAAGTTCTGATTCATCTGCCATATTCACCAGACATTGCACCTTTATTTATTTATTTCCATTTATTTTGGTCTTTACAAAATTCTCTTAATGGAAAAAATGTCAACTCCCTGGAAGACTGTAAAAGGCACCTGGAACAGTTCCTTGCTCAAAAAGATAGAAAGTTTTGGAAAGATGGAATTATGAAGTTGCCTGAAAAATGGCAGAAAGTAGTGGAACAAAATGATAAATACGTTGCTCAATAAAGTTCTTGGTGAAAATGAAAAATGTCTTTTATTTTTACTTAAAAACTGAAGGCACTTTTTGGCCAACCCAATAGTATCATATATGTATCAAACTTCACAAGACAATGTTAGATTTTTTGCTTTTAACCATAACACATATTTTAACAAAATTAAGAAGAGAAAATAGTTTATTTTACTTATCCAGATGTTTACAATTTCTGTTGTTTGTACTATATCCCCAAAGTTGCAAGTTTACTTCTGGATTCATTTTGCTTCCATCAGAAGAACTTCCTTCAGTATTCCTTAGGGCAGTTCTATTAGAAACAAATTGTCTTAGTTTTTCTTAATTTGAGAGTATCTTCATTGCACCTTCTTTCCTGAAAAATATCTTCACAGAATATAGAATTGTGCAATGATAATTTGTGTCAGTATTTAAAAAATAGTTTCCACTTTTCCTGACCTTCATTGTTTCTGATAAGAAATCTACTGCCCTTTGAATCATTGTTACCCTATACATAATGTGGCAATTTTTTTCTGAGTTCTCAAGAATTTTTATTTGTTTTTAGTTTTCAAGATTTAGGTTATGATGTGTCTAGGAATGGCTTTCTTTGTTTATCTGATTTGGAGTTTACTGAGTTTTTAATCTGTAAGACTATTTATACATCTTTTACCAAAATTTAAGAAGTTTTTAGCTATTAATTCTTCATATATTTATTTGGTACCACAGTCTTTCTTGTTCCTTTCTGGGACTCCAATTACATAAATGTTAGAAACTTTAGTATTGTCTTATAGATCCCTGAGGTTCTATTAATTTTTTCTAAAATTTTTACCTCTCTGTTATTCAGTTTGGATAATTTCTTTTAATCTGTATTCAAGTTTGTTGACTCTTTCCATGATCATCTTCATTTTGCTACTGAGCCCATCCAGTGAATTTTTATTTCAGTTATTTAATTTTTCTGTTAAAATTTTCTCAAGACTTTATCTCTTTCCATTCATTTCAAGAGTATTCTTATTACTTCTTGAGCATGATTATAAGAGCTGCTTTAAAGTCTTTGATAATTACAACAGCTGGGTCATGTCAATTTGTGCCTCTGTTGGTTGTCTTTTCTTTGAGTTAGTAAGATTTTTCCCAGTTCTTTGTCACATAAGTTTGGATTGCATCCTGAATTTGAATATTATGTTAAAATGTTCTTGATATTATTTAATTAGTGTTTGATTTTAGCTGGAAATCAATTCAGTTAAGTTCTCACACACATTCTGTGAGTTCATTTTTCTATGTGTTTGCCATATTATTTCCATCTCTACCACATGTGCATCATTCAATGGCTAGTCTGGGATCTGGGTGGTCATGAGCACATTAGTATTATTCTCAAAGAGTTTAATATGCTATTTTAATCAGAAACATGTGCATGAAACTTGAGGGTGAGCC
Source organism: Kogia breviceps (assembly GCF_026419965.1). Classification (NCBI taxonomy): domain Eukaryota; kingdom Metazoa; phylum Chordata; class Mammalia; order Artiodactyla; family Physeteridae; genus Kogia; species Kogia breviceps. The sequence continues at coordinate 90,002,221 of NC_081312.1, read as the reverse complement.
CAGGTATTTATACACAGCATTATGGTGTCTTCCTGAGCTCCTTCCTCTTAGTGATTTCTCTGACACTTTCCACTTCCCAGGGTCCTCCTTCTTGGTCTTCAGGCTGTAAAACTGGTTACTCCATCTTGAGTGGAACTGGAGCCTTTGATTGTATATGTTAAAGATTTTCATGCAAACCAAGTTTATTTATCATATATTCATGTGACAAAAGTTTTTGTGTTTACTAAATTGTAGTTGTCTGATAATCATCATCATTAGAATAATAATAATCAAAATTCCCAACATTTAGGTACTAGTTTACAAAGATTTTGCAGTACACCATAACATTTTGATTTTTTCCAACAACTCTGGATGGTATTATTAATCTTCTTCCCTACAAGGAAGTCCAATTTAGAGGATTTGTTTCCTCTCAATTTCACCCAGCTAGTAACTATCAAAGCCAGGTCACAAACCAGGTTTTTCTGACCAGATATTTAATGTTTTACTTTTAGTATTCCCACATGAATATTTTCTGAAATGTTAAAGAAGCTAGAAAGCAGTGATACAGCTGGCAGCAATCATATAAGCCATAGTGAATCAAAGTCTTATGTTAACCAATCAATATTACAAGTAGTCCTCTAATCTAGTATTTTGAAATTCAGGTTCTTTTTATAAGCTAGAGAATAAAAAAATGCACCAATTTCCTTAGGAGAGTTAATACAGGCTTTTGACTAAGAGGTAATAATACTACTAATATGATAAGTAAGAAGCAACATGAATTATCTAAACTTCTTATTCAAATACTGAGTTCTATTGAATATCTTGAAAAGGAAACTATTTAGCAATTAGCCTGTCAAATCTCTTAGAGCCAACGAGACACTCTCTAATAAAAAAGAAACCATTTGTATCATATTTAAATAAATAAGTGCTCTTAATGACTTCAAATGTTTAATTGCCTTATATGCGGTAATGAAAATTATATTTTTAAATTTAAAATTATTTATAAAATCATATATAATGAATTATATATAACTATATATAAATTGAATATATATATGTGGTACACACACACACACACACGCACACATGCACACACACAGGTCCCCAACTTACAATGCTTCAATTTACAATTTTTCAACTTTACTATGGTAGGAATGTGATACATATTCAGTAGAAACCATACTTTGAATTTTGAATTTTAATATTTTTCTGGGCTAGCGATATGCAGTATGACACTCTCTTGCGATGCTGGGCAGCAGCAGTGAGCCACAGGTCCCAGTCAGCCACATGATCGGGAGGGTAAACACTGATACACTTACAACCATTCTGGACCCATACAGCCATTCTGTTTTTCACTTTCAGTACAGTAGTCAATAAATTACATAAGATATTCAATACTTTATAATAAAATAGGCTTTGTGTTAGATGATTTTGCCCAACGGTTGGCTAATATAAGTGTTCTGAGCATGTTAAGGTAAGCTAGGCTAAACTATGATGTTGGGTAGGCTAGGTGTATTAAATGCATTTTAGACTTATGTTTTTTTTCAACTTACTATGAATTATTTGGATGTAATCCCATTATAAGTCAAATAAGTACTTATTAGTGACATTCGTTTTATCGTAAAATTCTCACCAAAGAGTCTAAGAAAACTCAGAAAGGCTGTTTTCAGTATCTAGAGGGACTATTCTCTTCCTAATACATCCCCTGCATAAATTAAAAAAAATGAAACTCATAGGGAAAAAAGGTAGGACATTAAACAATAGGGAATTGTGATCACATACTGCATGCCAGGGGTAATGCTAACATATCAGGTGTTGTAAGAAAATGTAGAGGAATAGCTCTGCAAATAGTGCTTTCTGAAGTGAATAGTCACATCTATACTCCATCAGTTCAGAGATTAAAAGGCAGGAAAAAACTCCATCTCAGTCAAGAAGAGCTGCACTGGGGCTTCCCTGGTTGCACAGTGGTTGAAAGTCTGCCTGCCGGTACAGGGGACACGGGTTCATGCCCCGGTCCGGGAAGATCCCACATGCCGCGGAGCAGCTGGGCCCATAAACCATGGCCACTGAGCCTGTGCGTCCAGAGCTTGTGCTCCGCAACTAGGTGCTGAAAATTGAGCTAGGAACAAGCTATACTAATCAACTTGTCCTCTAGGTAAAGATTTGAAAAATTCTTGCAACATCAAGCAATGGAGTTATTCATTGTCAGTATTTTAAACATAAAAATCCATTATATGAGGTGTTTGGACATTAAGAGCATTTTATAATATGACATACACATAAACTTTCCTGTTTATTTTATTAGCTTATGCTATGTAGAATTTCACTGATTTGCAGCATACATGAAAGAACATGACCTTATTACCTTGTTTCTGTTGAAACTATCTGGCAACTATTCCAAGAGATCTGTGACTAAGTCCAAGGACATATAAATTATCCTGTCTCTCAGCAAAACCATATATGGATAAATAGTTCCTCATTCAGAAGTCATTATGGGTTGAATTGTGTTCCTCCAAAAAGATACATTGAAGTCTTAACCTTAGCAGAATGAAAGCGTATTTGTAAACAGTGTCACTGCAGATGTTAAGATGAGATCATACTGGAGTAGTGTGAGCCCTTAACCCAACATGACTGTGTCCTTATAAGAAGACAACACTAAGACAGACAAAGACACAGAGGAGAACACCATATGGTGACAGAGGTAGAGATTGGAGAGATACAGCTGCAAGCCAATGATTGCCGGCCCCCACCAGGAGCTAGGAAGAGGCAAGGAAGAATTCCACTCAGTCTCAGAGGGTGCATGACCCCGCTGATACTTCGATTTTGGAGTTCTAACCCCCATAACTGTGAGAAAAAAATTTCTGTTGTTTTAAGCCACGTAGTTTGTGGTACTTTGTTACAGCAGCCCTAGAAAGCTAATACAGAAGTGGAGAAACAAAATGCTATGTGATATGTGAAAATTACTTTAACTCTAGTGAAAAGAAACATCTTTAAAATTCACAGATAAAATATACTTTAGGAATAGTATTTAAATTAGGAATGGATGAAAATAACCTTGTTTTTCTTTTATCATTTAAAAGAATTGAGTGCAATTTCAATTGAGTGCAAGAAGATGTGGCATCTAAAAAAAAAAGGCAGACATTTATAAGAGGAAAATCTAAGATGAAAGCAAAAACACAAAGGGAGAGAGTTGATAAGAATATAGTACCATAGGAAAACCCAAATTTCAAAACAAACTTAAAATTCACTTTGGAGTGAATAGAAAAGGAATTGATAGTGCTGAAAATTAGATCAGTGAAATGTTTGGTCATTAAAATTCCCCAAGATTCAAGAAATAATGAGAGAAGATAACAGGGAAAATACTAAGAGAGAACAAACACAAAAATTGTGGTTTTTCACAAAAAAAAAAAAGTTGAATAATCAAACAAAATCAACAATAACATATATGTGAAGAAAATGATATGGAGCTAAATAGATATTGAAATAAATCAATTCATATAGAGAAATATCAATACATACCCTTCAGAATTAATTTCAGACAAAATAGAATTTGAGGGGAGAACACTACTAAATGAGACAAAGAAAGACTTTTTATATAGATATTAGGTTTAAAATTCACAATAACAGTAATAACATAACATATATATGCAAAATAGTGTTGCATTAAAATGCAAATAAAGGAAATTGTGGTTTCAGCTATCATTGGATTGGATTTTCCCTCATATTATATATAGATATGAAACTGGCAAGAGTGTATGATGCTACTTTTTTTCAGGTATTGTGTAGCAGTAAGATCAGAATGGATACTTACTGGAGAGGGTTTGGACAGGGACCTGAGCGAAATCTCAATGCAGATTTTAAAAGCTCCTTTCTTTCTCATAACTTTGACCTGCAAATTGCAGTTGGTCTTTTCTTGAACTTCACCTCTCTGCTCCATGGTTTAGAAAAAACCTCCAGGCAGAAAGCAATGTTGTTATTCATTGGAGAGGGGGAAGCCTAAAGTTGTGGTCCACATTCAGCAATTTTTTTGTGTGTGGTCAAACTGTCATTATAGTCCTCATTTGGGGGATGTTTGCCATGGCAGGCAGTTTCTCAATGGAAAACTGGTGAAATCTAAACACAGTCTGGAGTTTAGTTAGTAGTAATGTACCAATGTTAGTTTCTTACCTTTGACAAATATTAATATAAAATGTTAACAATGGGAGAAGGTGGATGAGGGGTATGCAGGAACACTGTATAATCTTTGCACATCTTCTGTAAGTCTATAATTATTCCAAACTTTAAAGTTTATTTTAAAAAAAATACCCTTATTCCTGCTTCAGCTGAGGCAAAAGAGATACATGGAGTTACTCATTGCCCCATGTACCCTTTTCATCATCTCACAAAAGATTTTTATAGGAATAAGGAGTGTGAAAGACAAAATGACCCAGACAATTAAGAGGATGAGTTTATTCAGGCTACTGGAATCAGAAAAATGTTCCTCGATGCAGAGGAACCTCTCAAAGAAAAGAAAACGGGTGTGGGGTTTTATAGAGGCAGATAACAAGGCAGTCATGAGCGGGAGTGGACGTCGAGTCTTATCTGAAGTGTGGAAGAAAGTCTTATGCCTGAATATGTGAGGGCAATGTGATCCTTTGGGTTAGATGTTTTTCAGAACACTACAATATGGGAGAATTTCTCAACCGTGGCTGATTTTCAGGAGCACAGAGTTTAGGTAAAGTTCAACATCATCAGGAGTTTGACTACTAAGCTGCTATATTTGCTTCCCAAGAAGTCATCATTTTCTCAGACTCAAGATTGTGTGGAGGGACTGAAACGGAATCACTGGGTTTCATCTGAAAGTTCCTGCAAGCCTCTCTAGAGGCCCCTGGGAGAACAAGGACTCTTTTAGGGAACAGAATTTTACATCATAACTTTTTTTTTTTTTTTTTTTTTGCGGTACGTGGGCCTCTCACTGTTGTGGCCTCTCCCGTTGTGGAGCACAGGCTCCAGACGCGCAGGCTCAGCGGCCATGGCTCACGGGCCCAGCCGCTCCGCGGCACGTGGGATCTTCCCGGACCCGGGCACGAACCCGTGTCTCCTGCATCGGCAGGCGGACTCTCAACCACTGCGCCACCAGGGAAGCCCTACATCATAACTTTTGAAAGGAAAGGGTTGAAGATTGACAAAAAGACATGAGGAAACACCGAAATGGCAATATGGGAGGGGTACAGTTGTTTCTCACTCCAGCCCACCAAACTAATCCTAGAATGGCCAGCCCAGTTTTTCCCATTTTGTATCCCTCCAACAGAGGAAGGAATCCTTTTTGCTGGTTTTGTCAATCTACATAATTAAATACTAAGCAGAAGGAAATGGTGAAGAATGAATATGAAAGAGGCAGAAAGAAAAATAGAAAACCAGACAGGCTGATGGTAGCAATGGTAGAAGGGATAATTTTATTAGGTGTTTGAAAATGCAGATGAAAAAGTTTTGGAGTGTGAGAGAATACCTAGGAGAGGAAAGATATGTTGTAACAGTTTTTTTGTTTCTTTTTTTAGAAACTATATATTTAATTTCTCCTTAATAATCTTTAGATACATGCATAAACATTGAAAATTTTTAATTACTTCTGGTTATTGGTCTGTTTTTCTTGAACACAATATCATTCTGAGACTGAACTACGTGTACCCAGTTTTCTTTCTTAAATTGTGCATAAGAAAATATGTTCATATTGGTGCTGCTGACAACTGGATCTAGGCTGAGTGGTTCTACGTCTTGGATGCTCATTGGAATCATCTCAGGAACCCCCAAAGTACTGATTCCTGGATTCCGTCCCCAGAGATTCTGATTAAATTGGTCTGAATGTGACCTTAGCTCCCTATTTTAAAAGTATGCCCCAATAATTCTAATGTGCAGCAAATTGAGAATCACTGAGCGCTAGATGGATGCAAAGCTGACAGTAACAGGTAACCCATCCTATATACAAAATTATTGGTGGTTGTTTTTACCTCAAGTTAGGAGCAGTCCTGTGATATCTTCCAATGAAGTAGCTGCTATCCTTGCAAATATATGTGATAAGCAGGAGCTAACAGAGCACATCTTTCGGATTGCCTTTCCTCTATCGGCCATGTCTGTGCACTCCATCACTAATCCCCCTTTCCTACCATCAGGGTCATACCCAATAACACAAATAAAGAGGATGCAGCAACAGCAGACAACATGGAATCCAGGAATATGAAGACTGCCTAAATAAAACTTTGTTTTTAACCAACTGTACAGATAAACAATTTATAGGCAACTCTTCAAGTTGATAGCGAATGCATAAAGCTAGGTTGAAGCATATATAATAATTACATAGTATTTATTTTATTACGTTAATAGGGACTGGAAATACCCAGTCGCGTTTTATGTGATCTTGACTGTTTCAAAAAAAGCTATGAAACAGATGGATGTCCTGCTGACAACCACCCAGGAGGCCAGCATCTAAGAGAGATGTGGGAAGCTGCAAACAATTTCAGTGATGAGGGGGAGTAGCACAAATTATATTAGCAAATAATGGAATTTCTACATCCCCTGCACCTCCAAAGAGGAACTTGCCTGCATGCTTTTTCTATTTGTTTTCACTTCAAAGGCTATTAAAGCCTTCTCTACTCTTGGAATAGAGCACATCTTCTCATTGTGCCCGTTATCAGCCACAATACATAGATTTGAGCTCAGATACTCAGGCACTTTAATTGCCACTATGCACTTCTCTCAAGTAATAAAAGGAAAGTATCAATTTTTATGTGTCCCCTTTGATATAGTCTATGTATAGTGCCAGCTCTTTATTCCCCAAAAGCCTCACTCCCTGGAAAAGAAAAACTGGTCTGATGGTATTGTTTGCCTTTAAAGACAATCAATAGTCAAACTTAAAACATGATCTCACTTGAAATAAAACATAGAAGCTATTCAATATATTAGATACACATGGGCAGCAGTTTGTTTCCTTTGGTTATAAAGGACCTAAAAAGGAAGTTACTGAAATAAGATGGAGAATTACCTAAATATGTGTTGAGTGACTTTATTAGCCTGCTCTACACAACCAACCTCAGGGTTTGGCTGTATTGCATAGTGTAAAGAGCATACACTTTAATGTAAAGAAAATATGGATTTGGGTCTTGACTTCATCATTTACAAGTTGCATGACATTGGTCAAATTACCTAACCTGTCTGTGCCCCATTTCCACAGCCGTAAAATAAGAATAACAGTATCTATTGTATTTGCTGTTATATTAATGAGAGACATTGTTAAGTATAATGTCTAACATAGTATATTGTAAGCACTCAACAGAAAAAATAGTAGGTAAATTTTCTTGCTCTGCGTCATTTTCTTCTCCATATTATTCAAGCAATGCCAAAGGCCTTGGGATCTTTTTTTATATCTTCAAATAACTAATTCTTAATTTTTTATGAGTTGTGAACTTTGAAAATGGGCTGAACACTGAATTCTTGCTCCTCCTACCAACTTTACATATACATTACACTTTATATACAAATCAGTTAAAGCCTTTGTCATACAGCCAGTCTTCTGTCCTCCAAATCCCATAACACTCATTTTTCAGAAAGTAACCTGAGTGTTCTTACTAGGGAAGATAATAAGTGTTGAGTAAGAGGTCACAAGGTCAATAGAAGTGATTTCCATTCACAGTGAAGTGCTCAGTAGTGTTCGTCCTGATTCAAGAGGAAAAGAACAACCCATTTATTTCCCTAGGACATGGTGTTGGGAATATGATTTGTTATCCTGCATGGTAGAATTTGGAAGCTTGAAATGGCAGAAACATCACTTGAATTACAAGCCTTCAAGGTGTGATCATTATGCTGGGAGTATGTTGTCCTCAGTTGATCAATATCTGACATTGTAGGCAATTTTTTTAATATGTAATGCCATGGCTAAAGGCTTCACTTTTGTGTAGTAATATTTATTTACCAAAGTTTTGCAATAATAAAGTTAAAGGCAATGGGTTTACTTGGTCCATAAAAGATAGGCATGAAAATAAACAAGAACTGAGATAAGAGATGAACAATATAGTCATTTTGCTTGCTGTTGTTTTCGGTTTTACTTCTCTCATAACCATAGAGACCAAGGCTGGACCATGCAACAGTATGCTAAGGCTGGGACTAAGCTCTGCTGACTTATATATCTTGCATTCAGTTACCACTCTTCTATTGCATTACTGTGTTTTTAATATGTGATTGAATTAAGTAGAGTATTATGTGAGAGGTCTATTTGATACTAAATAAAAAGTATAATTCACTTTTCATCCAACTATGTGAAACCTGAGGATTTCTATACTTACTTGGTCTCACATCTAGGCAGTCATGCATCATCTATGTCATGACATCATGGGATGCTTTCTTTGAAAGGATAAATTTGTGTTACTGATATAAGGAATAAGCCAAAGATATCCCCACGTCCTTTCATATCCGATTATAAATATATTACTCTTTTTTCATTTATTTACATTAACATAGTCTTAAGAGTACATATTTATTGATTCACTAACTTGGTCCTTGAGCAAACAGGAACTGACCTAGATAAAAAGGATTGTCACTATTTGCTTTTAAAAAGCCCCTAGAAGATAATTAGAAAAAAAGCCAGTAGAAAATAATTACATATGTAGTATATATACATATATTTTATGCATATATAGAGCACAGTATTTATCGTTATGGTTTGTCCAATATGCTATAGTGCTCCAATTTAATTATTTCCCTTTGTTTTCATCCCGACTCCTGAATCCTTGATTCTATAAAATCAAAATTTTATAGCCAAAAAGCATATCATTTCAAATTATGTTTTCAAGGGGGCCCTATTTGAGCCATCGTTCTGTAGCATTTAAACCATAGATATGGATTAAGGGAAGCATTGGGTCAGGCACTCTTTAATAAATATTTGGAATAAAATGGGCAATACACCAACGAAGAACAATTCCTTCCTCTTTATGACCAATTCTTTCTGGTTCTCTAAAATATAGCTTATTCAGTCGGCTATTATACTCAGTTCAGAGATTTTGATGCTTGAAAGCTGACATATTGTCTTAAACCACACCTCAGCGTTCCTCTATAATACCTTAGATGAACCATATGCATTTTCAAAATGGATTGTATTTATGGAACAGTTTCCTTTCTGTGTATTTAACCAGTCATTTGAAGTGCATATCAGGTCACTCTCCATCAAGTCTGCTACTCCATCTCTTTCATTAATAAAAACTGACATTTCAAATTTCAGCTGTTATGCACCTAAATAGATACGCATTATACAAACGAAAGAGCAAATGGAGAAATCTGTATCCATACTGCCATGTGGGGCCTTCTAAAAAGAATTTATTTTAGTTGGCTTCCCAGACACGATTGTGCAGAATATATTTTCGCATCTTCTCAAGAATATTAATAGCAAAAAGGAGGTATTCATCTACAGATTTAAATTCTAGAGAAACATCAGAAGATGCTGTGATCAGTAATGTGTGATCAGTGTTTGACCTTCTGCCTTTCATATGGAATTTCATTAATTCTGACATAGATTGGAAAAAGATCTATTTGTAAAAATTCACACAACTCAATGAAATTGTGTTTTTCTGGGATATGACTTACTCTGCAGAAGTGATATTAGTGATGATACATTCATTTCACTAGTAACAAATTTAAAGTATAATAAAATAAGTAATAAAATGGGTACAGAAATTCAGAGGAAGAAGATATACCAGTCAAATGTGGATTAAAATTATTTATTGTTCATTCACATGTTCAGTCATTCCACAAATATAGATTGCCTATAATGTGCCAAGTAAGAAGGGAGCTAGGTGAGGTGTTCAATGACAAATTCATATCTTGTACAATATAGAGGGGTCTACCAGTAAGTACACAGAAACCCAGTGAACTAAAGTGTGTAAGGGCCAACGAATGAAGATCTGAGAGAATATAGGAGGAGCATGTAATTTATAATTTACCCTGGGGAATCAGAGAAAGAGCCCAGAAAGAAAATAAAAACATTTGCCAAGGAGAGGAAGTGGTCAGAGAATGTAGTAATTAACAGACAAGAGAAAACAGGGAATGTCCAAAAAGTAGAAATCATTTAGGATGGTTAGAACACAAGTGTTCTAATATAAAGAACAGAAGTGGTAAAAGATGAAACTTCAAGTGGTTTTGGTGCTTTGTATTACATATTACAATTAATCTCAAGGCTTTGGAAACCATCAAGAAGTCTTAAGCAGAGGAGAGCCATGATCAGATGAACACTTTAGAAAAATCATTTTGTACACAGTATGGGGGATTAATGATGAAGTGAGGGGGAATAGCAGTTAAGAGGCTATTACAGAAATTTGGGCAAAGAATAATGTGGATACAATTATGGTAATGGTATCATGAATGAAATGGATGAATCAAGAGATAAAAGATATAAAATGATATAAAACTTGGTGGCTTATGAAATGCACAGGATCAGGTAGAAGGAAATGTTAATACTTATGTCTTGGCTAGGTAATGGGGTAGTTGGTGGAATGGTTCAATGAGATAGGAAAAAGAAAATGTAAGAATGAAGAGGAAAATGGTCAATTGAGTTTTTGGTATAAATGTGACAATCCAGAAGAAATGTCCAGAAGCAATTAGATATTAGGATCAAGGCTCAGAAAGAAAACTAAGTTGGAAATATAGTTTTGAGAATCAGGAACATTGAAGTAGTTATGATTTTTCTGAGATAAAATGTACGGTGAGAAAGATAAAAATGTGAAGAACATCAAAGTTTAAGAGACCAGCCTAAGAAGAATGACCCATGAAGGAAACTTAGAAATATGTGGATCATAAGATCCAAGGAACTAGCAGTAGAGAAAATCAACAATGTCCAATTCTAGTTGGAAGTTCTGTAACGTTAGGACTACATGTAGAAATGTTGAATTTCATCGCCTATTCTTGATGCCCCTACTATCCTGAGGACATAAAAAGTGAGCAGTGGTAAAGATGTTGCCACACATCTTGCATTGGTAGGAAATCATTCAAGAAATAACATCTTTCACATACATATTCAAATCTCTCTGTTTTTTTAAATACTAGGTTCTGGGGATTCCTATTAATTCTGAAATTTTGAAAGGTAAGAATATGTTCAAGGAAGAAATAGTTCTTGTCATTCATGTCAGTGACCCTAGTAAAGGGAAGGGCTCTAGCTTCTGAGGTTTAATTTCTCAGTATCTAGCAAACTTTAGTGTTTTACTACTGTGGTAATATCCTGTCTAAGCTCTTCTTGTTCAAACTCCCTTTATTTATTTGAAAAATGTACCACTTTAACTATCACACTTGTCTGAGTTTCCAGCTATGAAACCATTGTTTTGTTTTGTTTTTCCTGCCTTTCCTCAAGCATTTCCAGTGGAGAATCCTGCATTGATTGCAGCTAGTAAAGGGCATGATATGCCTAAACTAAACATAGTTTTGTTGATTTACTCCGCTGTTAGTTTTTCAAATCTTTTCCAATTTCCATACTCTATTTAAGCAATAAAGTTTGATAAAGTCGTGGTTAGTCTGACTCTCAGGGAACAATGAAGATTCATGAAAAAATAAAAGTCAGGGATGCTTTTCCCCCCAAGGAGTGTAACAATAACTTTGCTATACAGAATAGAGGGCTTCATATTATAACTATAGAACAGAATTCTTACTGATAAACCAAAGTGGCTAGTAAGAAAAGAGACTTGGCTGGGTTCCACTGATGTAACCCTGACATCCTGGTGGACCAAACTAACGATCTATTTCTAATATGAATGTTCAATTGAATTATGCCACAATCCTTTAAAAATTCAAACTAATGAAACTATATGATACATTTTCTGCAAATAGTGAAAATAATGACTGTTTTATTTCTGACATTCACTAATGTTTTCATAACATTAATAACAGAATGAAAGAGAGGGAGATCCAGCTGTGATTTGTTTCTTTCTCAATCTTCTCCAATTCTACATGAAAATATCTTCTAAGTGTCTAAAAACAAGGCCCTTATGTCTAGAGTCTGGAAGAAAACAAGCAAGAGGATGGAAGTAGAGTTCTAAAAGAAAGCCAATATTGACTTTGCACTATTTTGGAAAAAAAAAAGGTTTCTCCCAGAATATTTTATTTAAATTATCCATCGTTGAAAAAACAAAACAAACAAAACCCTTCTTCTTTAAACCCATTATTAGAATTAATGTGTGTGTATTTCACAAATGTTCTGGAATTTTATAGAGTGCATCTCACAGCAGGGATCAGGCTAAGCAGGTCTGTCAATATGATCATAGATCCAATGTAGCCATAGCAAACTAATTTAGAATTTCAAGTATAGCTTTGAAAATAGAGATGTAAATAGATGCACAACTTATGAATTAGTTAATTATCTTGTTATAAGGATTCAGCTTTGAAGCCCTTCCTATCAATATCTAAATCGAGTGAGCTAAGAAAAACTGTTAAAATAATGAAATAATTAGCTAAGAACAATGCATTTGCCCTGTGGTATGGTCATTTAAAAAAAAAATATTTAGTAAATATTTGGTAATTTTTTTCTTTGCTAAATTTTGAAGTGCAAGGTAATGAAAGAAGTTTTCTTTCAAGAAGGGTGACTTTAAAGTCATGTAAAGTTGTTTACTTTTAATAGGAGATCTGGAGGAAGGATGGGAGAGACTAAGTTTTAGCTACCATAAACAAGTTGGTAAAATTATGACCCCATAGGATTGAATACAATGAAATTGATGAAATCACTAAAAAGAATGCTGTGTACATATTGTTCACAATAGTAGTATTTCCATGATATATTGTCAAATAAAATAGTTTCAAAAATAACAGGATATAATCCAATTTATTTTTTAAAAAACCTATATTTGGACCTATCTACACTGCATATCCAATGTGAACTTATGTATGAAAAATGGTCTAGGTCTACAAGAATGTCCTCCAAAAGTATAATGGCCAGTGTGTCTCAAGAGTGGGACTTGATCAGGATGACCTTAACATTCCCCTCAGCTTGACTAGGGAATCATAGGCCCCAGAACTCTTTTCTTAGGGCATTTTCTCTAGAAAATTTGGAATTGTAAATTCTTTCTCTGCCTCCTTAGAAAGTAAATCTCCTCCTAGCTTCTACCAGTTTTACAACCAGGAATGTCTTTCTTGGGGACCTGGGAACCATCCCTTTCAAATACAATCATTAAGGAAGATAGAGACCGTGTCTCTCATTCTCTGTAAGAGAGTAGAAGCCTAACTTCTATAATGTCCAATTAGCAAACACAGATGGCCTAATCACATTGACCAAGCTACCCCTTAACACATCCAGTACTTTTCCACAGCTCACTCCATCATTTAAGAACTCTCTTGCCTGTTGTTTCAACAGAATTGAGTTCAAACATTCTGTTATTGCAGTAGTCTTGACCCCTGTTGCAAGTCTTGAATAAAGTTTTCTTGCCTATTTAATTCCATATGATTCAATTTTTCTTTGACAGGCTTCAGATATATATTTTTTATATCTGTGATTTTTTATATGTGATAAGTATCATGTAATATCATTAGAAGCAACTAAAAAACCTCAAAACAGAAAAAAGCACCTTTTGTTATTGATGATATTGCCATTGGAGTTTACCAGAAAACATGTGTCTTTTAAATTTAACATAAGATGTTTCTGTTTAGATTCTTCCAAGGGTATAGCATTAGTTCACCTAGAAAATATTTTTTTTCTCATAGACTCCTCTAGTACTTACTCTCCGAACTCCTCCTAGCAGTTTCTCCTCCTTTCCTTTTTTGTGTGTATCTTGTTTTGCCTTGCGATTGAAATTGTCCCTTGACAAATACCAAAACCACAATGCCTTAACCTACTTTACATTTAATTTGATGAAAAAAAAAGTCTATGATACTAAGATTTATGCATTACTTTACTAGACTTCTGACTTCTAAATCTAACCCCCAAATCTCAATTGCTTCATGCAGATTCATTTTCCTAAACAATGAAATCTTCATGTCTCCCATTGGTCATAGAAACATCTTCCAATTATTGCTTTTCTTCCCTGGTCCGTGTCACTCACTTTGTGGTTGATAATACTGCAAATCAAATAGCAATCAGAATAATGAGTTGCCACCAGTTGGAGTCATAGTTGGTGCTACATATTGTCAAAGATTGTTCACACTAATCAACTAATAATGACATTGCTGCTTTCATCACGCTAAACTAAATTCCCTCAGTTGTGCAACACAATTACTACTAATAACCTCTGAAACCTTTGCATGCTTAAGGAGACTGATTTAGAGATCATCTGGAGACCTATCAGAGAATAAACCAGGGAAGACAGAATCTACCAGATGTAGATTCCTCTTTAGTAATTAACTAGACATTACTCCTTTGGGTCCATAACATTTTCTAATATTGTGAGGCATTTCCTTTAGCATAATGATTCTTCTACATTAATATATTAGATTGGGAGCAGCTAGGAGATTGTGTTAAATATTAAACATTTCATACATGAATTACATTATTAATAGCCTTTCTTTAGCTTAAGAAAAAGATATGCTAAAGTGACAGTCAATAAACAAATTTAGAGGCATTAATATTAAAGGGAAGCCAATGAATTTAGACATGACAAAATGCATATTTGTTCATTTCTCAAGAGAGACCTTCATCCTTCATGATTATTAATATAGTAGTTAGAGATTCATTTTGAAATGGAAAAGCTGAAAATACCTTAAGTAGAGTTAAGACAATGAGTCATATGTTCAGCGCATTGGAATTCACCACCTGAGAGAAATAATCTCTTCCCCTGTCCTTACCAGCCTGCTCAGAGGTATGAGGTTAGATGACAAATGAGCCATGACATTCTCTGTGACACAGACATTGTACATCTTGTTTCAGGAAACATTTAAGTGGAGGGGGTTGAAATGTCTCAGAGGTGGTGAGAGCTTCATTAGGTTATAGAAGCCATTTGTCACTGTTAAAATTTGTGGTGAAAAGCATAAAAACACGTTTAGGTTCAAGCTGAATGATTTCTGACAGGCTGACAGACAGCTGCGTTTTGCTGGTTTTGAAATGCAGATTTGGGATGATACAATGTGGTGTCATTATTTCAGGCCTTATAAGGCATTTTGTCTAAGTGACAGCTGGTTGCCTCAAGGTCATTTTACTAATAGTCCTAGATGAGGGCCTTAGTAACACTGAAACTCTGCAATGTTTATTAACCCTTTAATACTGGCAGCAATATCTTAGTCACAATTACAAGGAATATTTTACAGAAATTTCTAGTTTAATTGTCAAAACTTTCCCTCAAGGGAAAAATTGAGACTTAAGCAAACCCACCACAAGGAAAACCACATTAGAGATGGTAGAAAGATGTTCAAAAGATAACTGTTTCATCAAAGGTATTTACTAAAGATCTATCGCACACCAGTCACTGGTGATTTAATTGAATTTGTACATTCACTTCTTTTCAGAAACATAAGGGGAGTTATGATATCTTCGCTAGAGACTAGAAACAGCCTTAGCAGCCTTGTGTGGCTTGTCCTAGGGACTTGCAACTAGGAATGTGGTCCTTGGGCCACATTCATCTGGCATGAGCATCCCCAGATAGCTTGTTAGACATGCAGAATCTCAGGAACCACAGGAAACATACTGAGTCAGAAACTGCATTTTAACAAGATTCCCAAGTGATTGACTGGTATGCACCCAAGTTTGATAATCACTCTCCTGGGACACAAAGCTAGTAAGTGACAGAGCCTGCTTTCAGATCCAGCTTGGTTTAGTAGCATATGAATCCCATTCTCTTTACAGTAAACCATGCTATTTGTTACCGCTTGTTTGTCTGTTTAGTTTTTAATGAATCTGTTCTTTAGTGAGATATGAACTGGAACTGAAACACTTTATGCAATGTCAAGACTAGTTCAAATTTAGATCTATGCAGTTTCCTTTTCCTCCTCTACTACCAAATTTTGGTGCTACACATATCTGGAGTCAAAGAAAAACAGTTCAACTTAGGAACTAAAGGTTTAAAATATAGCTCTACCAAGTTATTTGCATAAGAAGATCAGATGTGCAGGTGTGAGTCTGTGTGGGGCAAGGGCATGATTATAAATGCAAAGAAATGAAATACTGATGTTAATATTTTAATGCACCTTTGAATGGGATGTGGGAAATAATTGAGAGTTGAAACCATTGAAAAATTCCTGAGAATTCAACAGACCTTACTGTGTGCTTC
Source organism: Kogia breviceps (assembly GCF_026419965.1). Classification (NCBI taxonomy): domain Eukaryota; kingdom Metazoa; phylum Chordata; class Mammalia; order Artiodactyla; family Physeteridae; genus Kogia; species Kogia breviceps. Next base: position 89,986,046 of record NC_081312.1, on the reverse strand, counting down.
ATGTTTTTGTAACCAGTCATGATATCTTCTTTTATTTTTGTCCTCCATTCACCTTCCCTCTCTGTCCTCAATTCTATTGCTTTATGAATTTGAGAAATATTTTCCATCCCTATCTACACACAGATCGTAAGAGCTTAATTGTTCTAGGGGCTTGCAAATGTTATTTACTTTCAAATTGTGACTTTCATTTAAAGGAAAAGATGTGCACAAAGCAATGAGACACTTCATGCAACATCATATTTAGAAAATCTTATTTTCTATAGATAAATGTGACTTAAAATATCTGAATAGCAGTTGTTCCAACATTCTAATTACTTAGCTCAGTATAATTCTAACACAAAATTTTATTTTTCTAGAATGGAGTAAATGCTCCCAACTTATCATTTTGTGTTATATATAAAACATGATTAGGTGCTAAATCTCTATTATTTTTTAAAATATAATTCAGCTATTATTTAAAGAAAAGTTTATACTTTACAATGTTGCCATGTACTGAATATCTGTGCCCCCCTCCCCCTAATTTCATATGTTGAAAATCTAAATCCCAAGGTTATGATAGTAGGAGTTTGGCCTTTGGGATGATTAAGTCATGAGGTGGAACCCTCATGAATGGGATTAGTGCCTCATAAAAGAGACCCTAGAGAGCTCTTTCACCCTTTCCTCCATGTGAAGACACAGCACAAGGTAGTTATTTATGAACTGTGAAGCAGGCCCTTACCGGACAACAGATCTGCTAGCACTTTTGATCTTGGACTTCCTAGGCTCTAGACTGTAAGAAATACATTTCTGTTGTTTATGAACCACCCAGTATATGGTATTTTTGTTATAGCAGCCTGAACAGACTAAGACAGAAGTCAAATGCCTTATTCTATTATCTCAATAATTCTAAGGAATGTTTATTTGTACAATTAAACCATTGGATTCCCAGCTTAAATAGATTCAAAAGGACAAAACAGGGCTTCCCTGGTCGCGCAGTGGTTGAGAGTCCGCCTGCCAATGCAGGGGACACGGGTTCGTACCCCGGTCTGGGAGGTTCCCACATGCCGCGGAGCAGCTGGGCCCGTGAGCCATGGCCTCTGAGCCTGCGCGTCCGGAGCCTGTGCTCCGCGACGGGAGAGGCCACAACAGTGAGAGGCCCGCGTACCACACACACAAAAAAAGAGGACAAAACACAGAGCCATCACAGATTTAAACTCAAAGTATATCTGATACCTTTTCCATTCCTCTCATCTATAAAAGCCTCCTGCTTTTTGTGTATTGCTCAGAAGCCTGCTCATTCTCTCAGGCCCACCTCAAACCCATCTCTTCCACTGGTCTTTCTCACTCAAACTCTGCTTCAGACAAGTGCTTCTTTGACCTTTCTTTCCTTTTCACTTACTGCTTCTAACAATAATTTTTACATTTGATTATATTTTAGTTATTTTTTCCTAAGAAGGGACTAAATTCCTTAAGAGCAGAAACTTTTTTGTTCATTCGAAATACTGCATATGGGACTGGGAACTCAGAACAGATATTTATTGAAAAAGATTACTCCAGACATAAGTGGTGCTTAAAAGGTGAAAGTAAGTTCTTTCATCCTGTAATCATTCAGAAAACAGTCGCATCTTTCTTGTCCTTTGTTATCAGGCATTTGGTCAGAACGTCTACTAAAAATGATTATTAATAATGAGATATTGGAAAAATGTCCTGGTCACATAGTATAGAGAAAAGGATTAGAATTACGGCTACGGCATTGCTTCTCACCAGCTCCATGAACTTTAACAACTTTCTCAACATTATCAAGTCTCAAATGCATTATGTGCAATGGTGCTAATGGTGATATCCTTATGTGGACTTTTTGATGTTAAATGAAAAGATATATGAAAAAATATTTAGTGTAATGCCTTGTGAAAAGTGAATCTCAATTTTGTTGTTGTTCTTTTTTTTTTTTTGGTCAAACACTGTGAGTGTATTCAACAAGAATACTATAAAATATATCTTAATCATAAGTGAAAGGTCCAAGTGAGCTAGGAAAAGTGTAGTAGGTACTATTTATTTCATGGTTATTATGAGTCAGACACAGTGTTAGACAGTTTAAGTAGTAATGCTTCTTATAACTTTAAAAACTACTTGCATCTTCATAGCAATATTATAAAATACTAATAGTTAACTTAATTTTATTGATGAGGAATTGAGAATTTAATTAACTTGCTCAAGGCCATAAACCTAATAGAATTAATCAAGCAAGACTCAATGTTTAAATGTAAAATCAATTTTATTTCTGTTTCCTACTGTCTTTTTAAACTATCCCAGTGGATATAGTACTTCCATTGCCCCAGGAGAAAAACTGGACAGAAATGAGATTTTTTGGTCATGGTAGATAGTAGACAGTCCAGGTCAATTTGTTTCACAAACAATTTATTAATTTAAAATGCCCACTCCCATATAATCATGAAAGCTTCCAACTTGATCAAAGGTAAAGCTTCTTTCCATCTTCTCTGGCTACAACCAGAGAAGTTACTTGAAGGAAGGGGCTGTGGTCAGCCTCATCTCTCTTGCTCACTTCCTCCCCCACCTTATATCTACAACCTTGAACCCCTTCAAGGTAACAAGAAACAAGCTAAGGGAGGAGAGTTAGTTAAAGGATGTAGGAGAATTAATTTTTGACTGGTACTGTTGAAAATTGGCTTTCTGTTCTCTGGTCTGGGGGATGTTTAACGTTCCTTTTTTTGGTTTGACACTTCCATGGAGCCTTCGGAGATCATTTCTACCACTTCCACATGTCATTGTTGATGTTTGCTCAGCTATAGGTTCCTAAATCTGAGCAAGTGCACTCTATTCTAAAGATCACTTACTCTTTCCTCAGCAACTAGGAATTCAGTCACGTTACTTATTAGCTGTGCCAACTCTAGGTTGCATAGACTTATCCTAGCACATCAGCAACTCTTCTTCACAGTGCCATGAAAGCTGCTAGCTAGCTTATCCTTAGGCTGCAGATTTCCTAGGCAGGAGCAAGACACCAACTCAGTGTGTCTTATAACTACTTGGGATATGTATCAAACTCTCTGAATGGTGAAAGACAAGTACCCATTCCCACCTCTTGCCTGCGTATGTGTATGTATATAGGGTGAGTTGGGCTGAGGGGGAGGTATTAATAACATATCAGCAGTTTTATCCAAAATTATCTCCATAAGAATCCCCTAACACACCCCCTCCACCACTTCCAATGTACAACATTACACCTCTATAATCTTAGTGTGGGTGTACTGTTCAAAAGCTACTAAACTATTTTAGGTTAAGTCTTTTCAAAATTTATATATGGTTGGTAAATTCCTTTGAAATGGAAAATTTAAGACGTGGAGTTTAAATTGAACCCATGCCTGTCTGTGGTCATGCTCTTTCCACTTTATAGAGAAAACTAGGTCAAAGGATAGTTTGAGGAGATTACTCAGCAAAGGTTCAGAGTGATTTCTGAAATATAGGTATTATTTAACCAGTCAGAGAAGGCAGCAATCATTCCTATTTGTATCTCTTTTGGTCAAATCCAATTATACTTTCCTATTTCCAGCCCCATTATGTAACTATAAACAATATATTCTTCAATGGGATCAATAACAGGAATTGCAAAAATGGAGTCTCCCCAAACAAAAGATTTCAATTGTAAGAATATCAAAAAACAAAAGCCACAAGACTTGTAAATTAGACAATAATACAGGAAAATTGGCTGCATTCTTGAGAAGGTACCATATGGATGAATCCACAGCTGTGGCGGAAAAAAAAAGTAGTGAAAGAAAAAACGTAAAAGAAAATATACAACGATGCATTTAGGATAGATTTTTAAACTGTTCAGGGAAGTGATTCTTCCATTCTCATGTATTCTAATATGGCAGATTCCAGAAGACATTAAGAATAAGAACAGGAGTCAAGATGGCAGACTAGGAGGGCACAGAATTTGCGTCTCTGCACAACTAGGGCACCTACCAGGCACCAGTGGGGGACCACAGACACCTAAGGGGACGGGAGGAACCCCCAGCGATGGGTAGGATGTAGGGGGGAGAGGGGGGCAGGAGAAATGGAGGTGGTATGGGACCAGTGCCCCTGAGGGGTGGCTGGGGGAGGGGAAGGGATCCCATGCCCAGAAGGGGAAAGGGGGAGACCACTGGGAGGGCAGAGAATCCAAAGGGAATGTGGCCAGCGTTTCCCCTGCCCACTTGGGCCCCTGGAAGCCAGCCGAGATCCCGGGCCTGATCCTCTGCCCACCGAGGCCCCCTCCAGCTGCGTGGGTCCTGAGGGAGTAGAAGGGAGGAAAGGGGGAACAAAAGTAAAGGCCGGACCTATGGGACCAGCACCCCTGAGGGGCGGCTAGGGGAGGGGAGGAGTTCCTACACCCAGCGGGACCCACCCACGGTTAGGGGTCCAGCAGCGACGGGGGAGACACTCAGGGAAGCAGAGGAATGGAAGGGAACATGGCCAGTGCTTTCCCTGCCCACTTGGACACCAGGGAGCCTACTGGGCTCCCAGGCCTAATCCTTTGCCTTCGGAACCTCCCTCTTGCCACACAGAGCCCAAGCCCCACCCCTAAACCCCCACCCGGGGCCCTACCTCTATACTCAGATAACCCCTCTGAGACCCCCTCCAACTGCACTGGGCCTAAACCCCACCCACACGCCCTCACACAGAGTCTTACCATGAAACTTCAGAACTCCACACTCCTGAGGCCCCTCTCTGGATGTGTCACCTCTTCCCTTCCATGCAGGTCCTAAGCCTAGGCCCTGCCCCATGCGTAAATGTCACCACACACCCCCAGGCCCTGCCCCACCCTAAACCCCAGCCCTGCCTAGGTTCCAGGCTCCTGCCTAAGCTCCACCCCTCATAGCCAAGGCCTTTGCTGGCCTTTCTTTTTTTTTTCTTTTTTTTTCTTCTTTTAGGTTGGGGTTCTGGTTTACCTTGTTGTTGTTGATTCATTTATATTTTAATTTTTTCTAATAAACCTTTTATATTTCTAATTTTATTTTATTCTTTATACTTTGTTATTGTTCTCCTTTTGGCTTGTTCCCCCCACCCTCCGCCTTTTTTTCTGTTGTGGTTTTGTTTTACCTTTTTGCAGCTGTTTCAATTATATTTTTATTTTTCCTAAAATATTTTTTATCTTTATAATTTTATTTTATTTTTTATTCTTTGTTATTGTATTGCTCCTTTTTAAAAAATTTTATTTTATTTAATTATTTATACAGCAGGTTCTTATTAGTTATCCATTTTATACATTTTAGTGTATATATGTCAGTCCCAATCTCCCAATATGCATGGGTTTATTTCTGGGCCCTTTGGGTAGTATGGATATTTTAACAATATTCATTCTTCTGATCCATGAGCATGGAATATTTTTCTATTTATTTGTATCTTCTTCAATTTCTTTCATCATTGTTTCATAGTTTTCATTGTACAGATCTTTCACCTCCTTAATTAAGCTTATAACTAAGTATTTTATTTTTTTAATGCATTTGTAAATGGGTTTTATTCTTATTTTCTTTTTCAGTTAGTTCATTGTTAGTGTGCTGAAACACAACTGATTTTTGTATGTTGATTTTGTATCCTGCAACTAAACTGAATTTGTTTCTTAGTTCTAATGGTTTTGGTGTGTGTATGTGTACTTATGTGGAATCTGTAGAGTTTTCTGTATATATAATTATTTCATGTGCACACAGAGGCAGCTGTACTTCTTTTTTTTCTGATGTGGATGCATTTTTTTCCCTTAATTCCTCTGGCTACCACTTCCAGTACTTTGTTGAATAGAAGTGGCAAAGTGAGCATCCTTGTCTTGTTCCCAATCTTAGAAGGAAAGCTTTTAGCCTTTCACCATTGAGTGTGATGTTTGCTATTGGCTTGTCATAAATGACCTTTATTATGCTGAGGTGTTACATTCCCTCTATACCCATTTTGTTGTGAGTTTTTATCATAAATGAATGTTGACTTCGTTCAAATACTTTGTCTCTCTTTATAGATATGATTTTTATCCTTCATTTTGTTATGATTGTGTATCACGTTGATTGATTTGTGGATATTGAACAATTCTTGCATGCCTGAAATAAACCCTCTTGATCATGGTGTATAATCCTTTTAATGTATTGTTTAATTCAGTTTGCTAATATTTTATTGAGGATTTTTGAGTCTATGTCTATCAGGGGTATTGGCTTGTAATTTTCTTCTCTTGTGGCATTCTTGTCTGGTTTTGGTTAGAGTAATGCTGGCCTTGTAAAATGAGTTTGGAATGTTTCCTCCTCTTCTATTTTTTTGGAGGAGTTTGAGAAGGATTGGTATTAATTCTTCCTTAAATGTGTGGTAGAATTGACCAGTGAAGCCATCTGGTCCTGCACTTTTATGTACAGCTTTTAATATGTCAATCATACCTTAATAAAGTGGTTTAACAAAGTAGGCAGAAGTTCTGAATGGACACCTCACCAAATAAGCTAAATAAATAGCAAACAACCATGAAAAGATGCTGAATATCATATGCCATTAGGACACTGCAAGTTAAAACAACAATGTGATGCTACTACACACCATTAGAATGACTAAAATCCCAAACATTGCCATCACATGCTGGAGAAGATGTGTAGCAAAAGATTCTCTCATCCATTGTTGGTGGACATGCAAAATGATATAACCACTTCGGAAGTTAGTTTGAAATTTTCTTACAAAGCTAAATAGGCTTACAAGCCAATCTAGTCATTGAGTTCCTAGGTATTTATCCAAATGGGTTGAAAATTTGTGACCACAAAAATATCTGCACATAACTGTTTATAGCAGATATATTCATAGTTGCCTAATGCTGTAAACAACCAATATGTTCTTTAAAAGGTGAGAGGATAAACAAACTGTGGTGAATCCATGGAATGAAATAGTATTCAAGAATAAAAGGAAATGAGCTATCAGACCACCAAGAGACATGGGGGAATCTTTAATGCATGTTACCAAGTGAAAGGAGTCAGTCAGAAAAAGCTACATACTGTATGATTCTAACTATATGGCATTCTGGAAAAGGCAATACTGTAGAGATAGTAAAAAGATCAGTGGTTTCCAGGGTTCTGGAGGGAGAAGAGGAATAAAAAGGTGGAGAAAAGGGCATTTTTAAGGCAGTGAAAGTATTCTGAATGATGCTACAATGGTGGATTAATGATATTAGGCATTTATCAAAACCCATGGAACTGAACAACACAAAGAGTAAACGCTAATGTAAACTATGGACTTCAGTTAATATATCAATATTGGTTCATCAGTGGTAACAAATACACCACATTAATGCAATGTATTAATAATATGGGAAACTGAGCAAGGGGGAGGGAGAGTATATGAGAAATCTCTTTATTATTTGGTAAACATAAAACGTCTCTAAAAACTAAAGTCTATTCATTCCTCCAAGGAATATGGAACTGTCATAATTGCTCTAGAATAATCAAGATTCACAAAATTGAAATTCTGGCATCAAAGAGGAATATTTGCTGGATAGGATTCCAAAATGTTTGCTACAGTGTTAAGATACCATGCAATAAATAATTTTTTTTTTTTTTTTTTTTTTTTTTTTTGCGGTATGCGGGCCTCTCACTGTTGTGGCCTCTCCCGTTGAGAAGCACAGGCTCAGGACACGCGGGCTCAGTGGCCATGGCTCATGAGCCTAGCCGCTCCATGGCATGTGGGATCTTCCCGGTCTGGGGCACGAACCCGTGTCCCCTGAATCAGCAGGCGGACTCTCAACCACTGCACCACCAGGGAAGCCCAATCATATTTTTTTTTAAGATTTATTAATCTTTGGCTGCATCAGGTCTTAGTTGCAGTACACAGGATCTTTGTTGCAGTATGTGGGCTTTTGGTTGTGGAGCACAGGCTTCTCTCTAGTTGTGGCATGTGGGTTTTCTCTTCTCTAGTTGTGGTGTGCAGGTTCCAGAGTGCTTGGGCTCTGTAGCTTGTGGCATGTGGGATCTAGTTGAGGTGCACGAGCTCAGTAGTTGTGGTGCGTGGGCTTAGTTGCCCCACAGCATATGGGATCTTAGTTCTCTCACGAGGAATCGAACCCTCGTCCTCTGCATTGCAAGGTGGATTCTTTACCACTGGACAACCATGGAAGTTCCAGTAAATAGTATTCTTAATATCAGCTCTGGATGATCAAACAAATTGAGTTTGATAACTTACTTCTTCATTTGGCAAATTTACCTCTGTGGAACTCCTCATTCCCTGACGAAAAATAAATCAGTCACTCACTTATGCTAGTCATAAAAAAAATCCTTTCATATTTTCTCACAAGTTTCCTATTTGAGGATATGGCAAATGGGACATTTGGTTTTGTCTGCTCATAAAGGTCATCTTCATAATGAGGCATCATTACTCACACTGAATGGCAGCCTCTGCTATTGTGTACAATGAGATTCTACTGCTCATTTGGAGTTTTTGGGTTAGTGAAATATGGACAGTAATTGATTATTGAGCTAATGTAATAAAAGCACAATAATATTATATATCATTGGACACTTATTAATCATGTTACATACATCATTACACTTAATTTGCTGCATAAGCACATGAGATAAGTATCATACACTTTTTACTGCCTCAGAAAATTTAATAAGTTGTCCAAGGTCATACAGCTAGGAAGGGGTAAGTCCAAGTTTTGAATCCAGTCTTGACTCCGTATGTGTTTTTGTGCTCTTTAAAAACTTTATATATTCCCTCCTTCCTTTATGAAAGATGTTTTCTAGTGCTCAACAAGGGAACTAGAGTACACTACATTGATCTAAGTATCAGAGTTCCTATTTAGAGATATTCCTTTGTACAAAACAACAAACAAATATTAGGTTTTATTGATAGCAATTAGGTAATCTCTTGTTTTTTCTTATCTGTTCTTCCTTCTTTTTTGCTGATAGTGTGATTAAAATAAAAACTCTTTGAAAGTAAATTGTGGAGGAGACAACTTATGCCCATGAATATAGTAATGCTTTGACAAATTGCCTCCAATCAAGTAGACTTGGAGAGACACATCAAATAACTTTAGCAAAGCAAATAACTTTCCTAGTGCCAAATCACATTTTGGGTGGAATAAGGTTATCTAAAGCTCAGCTATTTTAGAAAGGGGCTAGAAAGCTATTACCCACCCAAAGGCAGCAGGTAGGCCTGTTCTAAGTTTCAGGCCATGAAAAACCACTTTAGGTGAGAACTGGAAACTGATGGCATGAGGTAGGGAACAGAACCTAGTTAGAGTCTAGATGTTGGAGTTTAAAGAAAGTTTCCAGGCACAAATACAAACCAAGCCAAAATAATCAGAAACAGGAACCAAATAACTAGAAAATTAGAAGAAGGTCTAAATAAAAGAGTAAGAGCAACATACCAGACGTGTTAAGAAGTCATTCATAGAAGGCCAATACCCTCACTAGCAGATACATCTGTCCTTCATTTTAAGGTTCAGAGTAGTCTTGGAGTGTGAATGGGTTGAGTCTACCAGCTTATCTGACTTAAGATGAGATATAAAACAACATAGAGGTGGACTTGAGAACAGTTCTTCAAATTTCAGATCTTTGTCCACTTAAATATCCTTTGGTTGAGATGAAATATCTAACATAATAATTTTCTATTGTAACTTTGTTTACTCATGAATTTTAGCATCTTTAAAATATATTTTAATACTATAAGTTCAAGGCAATTTGCAGAATATAAAAAATCACAGATTAGAGAGAGACCTTCAAGATGGCAGAGGAGTAAGATGTGGAGATCACCTTCCTCCCCACAAATATACCAGAAATACATCTACATGTGGAACAACTCCTACAGAATACCTACTGAACGCTGGCAGAAGACCTCAGACCTCCCAAAAGGCAAGAAACTCCCCACATACCTGGGTAGGGGAAAAGGAAAAAGGAAAAACAGAGACAAAAGAATAGGGATGGGACCTGCATCTCTGGGAGGGAGCTGTGAAGGAGGAAAAGTTTCTACACACTAGGAAGCTCCTTCACTGGTAGAGGCATGGAGTGGGCAGGGGGAGCTTCAGAGCTACGGAGGAGAGCACAACAACAGGGGTGCAGAGGGCAAAGTGGAGAGATTCCCACACAGACTATCAGTGCCGACAAGCACTCACCAGCCCGAGGGGCTTGTCTGCTCATCAGCCTGAGAGGGGTGGGTGGGGGCTGGGAGCTGAGACTCGGGCTTAGGAGGTCAGACCCCAGGGAGAGGACTGGAGTTGGCTGTGTGAACACAGCCTGAAGGGGGCTAGTGTGCCACAGCTAGCTGGGAGGGAGTCTGGGAAAAAGTTTGGAACTGCCTAAGAGGCAAGAGACCATTGTTTCATGGTGCGTGAGGAGAGGGGATTCAGAGCACTGCCCAAATGAGCTCCAGAGATGGGCGCAAGACATGGCTATCAGTGCAGACATCAGAGACAGACATGGAATGCTAACGCTGCTGCTGCACCCACCAAGAATCCCGTGTGCAAGCACAGGTCACTATCCGCACCTCCCCTCCCAGGAGACTGTGCAGTCCACCACTGCCAGGGTCCCATGATCAAGGCACAACTTCCCAGGGAGAACACAGTATGCCTCAGGCTGTTGCAGCTTCACACCGGCCTCTGCCACTGCAGGCTCGCCCCACATTCCACACCCCTCCCTATCCCTGGTCTGAGTGAGCCTGAGCCCCCTAATCGGCTGCTACTTTAACCCCGTCCTGTCTGAGCAAAGAACAGACGCCCTCAGGCGACCTACACACAGAGGGAGGGCCAAATCCAAAGCTGAAACCCAGGAGCTGTGCGAACAAAGAAGAGAAAGAGAAATTTCTTCCAGAAGACTCAGTAGCAGCAGATTAAATCTCCACAATCAACTTGATGTACCCTGCATCTGTGGAATACCTGAATAGACAAAAAAAAAATCCCAAAATTGAGGTGGTGGACTTTGGGAGCAACTGTAGACTTGGGGTTTGCTTTCTGCATCTCATTTGTTTCTGGTCTTATGTATATCTTAGTTTAGTATTTAGAGGTCATTATAAATGGTAGATTTGTTTATTGATTTGGTTGCTCTCTTCCTTTTCTTTTTAATATATAGATTTTTTTTCCTTTTTCTCTTTTTGTGTATATGTGCGATTTTGTGTGATTCTTTGTGTGATTTTTTTCTGTATAGCTTTGCTTTTACCGTTTGTTCTAGGTTCTGTCTGTCAGGTTTTTTTGTTTTTTTGTTTGTTTTTACTATAGTTTTTAGCACTTGTTATCACTGGTGGATTTGGTTTTTGGTTTGGTTGCTGTCTTTCTTTCTTTTTTTCCCCTTTTTAAAAATTACTGTTTAAATTTTTTTTAACTTTAATACTTTTAATTTTTACTTTAATAACTTAATTTTATTTATTTATTTATTTATTTTTTCTATCTTTTCTTCTGAGCTGTGTAGCTGACAGGGTCTTCGTGCTCTGGCCGGGTGTCAGGCCTATGCTTCTGAGGTGAGAGAGCCGAGCTCAGGACATAGGTCCACCAGACACCTCCCTACTCCACATAATATCAAAAAGTAAAAGCTCTCCCAGAGATCTCCATCTCAATGCTAAGACCCAGCTGCACTCAACGACCAGTAAGGTACAGTGCTGGACACCCTATGCCAAACAACTAGCAAGACAGGAACACAACCCCACCCATTAGAAGAGAGGCTGCCTAAAATCTTAATAAGGTCACAGACACCCCAAAACACACCACCAGATGCGGTCCCACCCATCAGAAAGAAAAGATCCAGCCTCATCCACCAGAACACAGGAACCAGTCCCTTCCACCAGGAAGCCTACACAACCCACTGAACAAACCTTAGCCACTGGGGGCAGACACCAAAAACAACTGGAACTATGAACCTGCAGCTGCAAAAAGGAGACCCCAAACACAGTAAGTTAAGCAAAATGAGAAGACAGAGAAACACACAGCAGATGAAGGAGCAAGGTAAAAAACCCAACAGACCAAACAAATTAAGAGGAAATAGGCAGTCTATGTGAAAAATAATTCAGAGTACTGATAGTAAAGAATCCAAAATCTTGGAAATAGACTGGAGAATATACAAGAAATGTTTAACAAGGACCTACAAGAACTAAAGAGCAAACAAACAATGATGAACAACACAATAAATGAAATTAAAAATTCTCTAGAAGGAATCAATAGCAGAATAACTGAGGCAGAAAAACGGATAAGTGACCTGGAAGATAAAATAGTGTAAATAACTACCACAGAGCAGAATAAACAAAAAAGAATGAAAAGAATTGAGGACAGTCTCAAAGACCTCTGGGACAACATTAAATACACCAACATTCGAATTATAGGGGTCCCCGGAGAGAAGAGAAAAAGAAAGGGAATGAGACAATATTTGAAGAGATTATAGTTGAACACTTCCGTAATATGGGAAAGGAAATAGTCAATCAAGTCCAGGAAGCACAGAGTCCCATACAGGATAAATCCAAGGAGAAACATGCCAAGACACATATTAATCAAATGATCAAAAATTAAATACAAAGAAAAAAACATTAAAAGCAGCAAAGGGAAAAGCAACAAATAACATAAAAGGGAATCCCCATAAGGTTAACAGCTGATCATTCAGCAGAAACTCTGCAAGCCAAAGGGGAGTGGCAGGGCATATTTAATGTGATGAAACAGAAAAACCTACAATCAAGATTACTCTACACAGCAAGGATCACATTCAGATCCGAAAGAGAAATTTAAAACTTTAAAGACAAGCAAAAGCTAAAAGAATTCAGTGCCACCAAACCAGCTTTACAACAAATGCTAAAGGAACTTCTCTAGGCACAAGAGAAGGAAAAGACCTACAATAACAAACCCAAAACAATTAAGAAAATGGTAATAGGAACATACATATTGATAATTACCTTAAATGTAAATGGAGTAAATGTTCCAGCTAAAAGATATAGACTGGCTGAATGGATACAAAAACCAGACCCGTATATATGCTGTCTATGAGACATCCACTTCAGACCTAGGGACACATACAGACTGAAAGTGAGGGGATGGAAAAAGATGTTCCATGCAAATGGAAATCAAAAGAAAGCTGGAATGGATAAAGAAGATGTGGCACATATATACAATGGAATATTACTCAGCCATAAAACGAAACGAAATTGAGTTCTTTTTAGTGAGGTGGATGGACCTGGAGTCTGTCATACAGAGTGAAGTAAGTCAGAAGGAGAAAAACAAATACTGTATGCTAACACATATATATGGAATCTAAGGGAAAAAAAATGTTATGAGGAGCCTAGGGGTAGGACAGGAATAAAACACAAACCTACTAGAGCATGGACTTGAGGATATGGGGAGGGGGAAGGGTAAGCTGTGATGAAGTGAGAGAGTGGCATGAACATATATACACTGCCAAACATAGGGTGGATAGCTAGTGGGAAGCAGCTGCATGGCACAGGTAGATCAGCTAGGTGCTTTGTGACCACCTAGAGGGATGGGATAGGGAGGGTGGGAGGGAGGAAGACACAAGATGGAAGAGATATGGGAACATATGTGTATGTATAACTGATTCACTTTGTTGTAAAGCAGAAACTAACACACCAAGGTAAAGCAATTATACTCCAATAAAGATGTTAAAAGAAAAAAAAATAAAAAGCTAGAGTAGCAAATCTCATGTCAGACAAAATAGACTTTAAAGTAAAGACTATTAAAAGAGACAAAGGACACTACATAATGATCAAGGGATCAATCCAAGAAGATATAACAATTGTAAATATTTATGCACCCCAACATAGGAGCACCTCAATACATAAGGCAAATGCTAACTGCCATAAAAGGGGAAATCAACAGTAACACAATCATAGTAGGGGACTTTAACACCCCCCTTTCACAAATGGGCAGATAATTCAAATGAAAATAAATGAGGAAACACAAGCTTTAAATGATACATTAAACAAGATGGACTTAATATTTATAGGACATTCCATTCCAAAACAACAGAATACAGTTTCTTCTCAAGTGCTCATGGAACATTCTCCAGGATAGATCGTATCTTGGGTCACAAGTCAAGCCATGGTAAATTTAAGAAAGTTGAAATCGTATCAAATATCTTTTCCAACCATAATACTATGAGACCAGATATCAATTAGAGGAAAAAAATCTGTAAAAAATACAAACACAATACACTACTGAATAACCAAGAGGTGAATGAAAAAATCAAAGAGGAAATAAAAAAATACCTAGAAACAAATGACAATGAAAACATGACAATCCAAAACCCATGGGATGCAGCAAAAGCAGTTCTAAGAGAGAAGTTTATAGAAATACAATCCTATCTCAAGAAACATCTCAAATAAACAACCTAACCATACACCTAAAGCAATAAGAGAAAGAACACAAAACCCTAAAGTCAGGAGAAGGAAAGAAATCATAAAGATCAAATCAGAAATAAATGAAAAAGAAATGAAGGAAACAGTAGCAAAGATCAATAAAACTTAAAGCTGGTTCTTTGAGAAAATAAACAAAATTGATAAACCATTAGCCACACTCATCAAGAAAAAAGGGAGAAGACTCAAATCAATAGAATTAGAAACGAAAAAGGAGAAGTAATAACTGACACTGCAACAATACAAAGGATCATGAGAGATTTCTACAAGCAACTATATGCCAATAAAATGGACAACCTGGAAGAAATGGACAAATTCTTAGAAAAGCACAACCTTAAGAGACTGAACCAGGAAGAAATAGAAAATATGAACAGACCAATCACAAGCCTGAAATTGAGACTGATTAAAACTCTTCCAACAAACAAAAGCCCAGGACCAGATGTCTTCACAGGCAAATTCTATCAAACATTTATAGAAGAGCTAACACCTATCCTTCTCAAACTCTTCCAAAATATAACCGAAGGAGGAAAACTCCGAAACTCATTCTATGAGGCCACCATCACCCCTGATACCAAAACCAGACAAAGATGTCACAAAGAAAGAAAACTACAGGCCGGTATCCTTGATGAACATAGATGCTAAAATCCTCAACAAAATACTAGCAAACAGAATCCAATAGCACATTAAAGGATTATACACCATGATCAAGTGGGGTTTACCCCAGGAATGCAAGGATTCTTCAATATATGCCAATCAATCAATGTGATAAACCATATTAACAAACTGAAGGAGAAAAATCATTTGATCATCTCAGCAGATGCAGAAAAAGCTTTTGACAAAATTCAACACACATTTATGATAAAAACCCTCCTGAAAGTAGTCATAGAGGGAACTTACCTCAACATAATAAAGTCCATATATAACAAACCCACAGCCAACATCGTTCTCAATGGTGAAAAATTGAAAGCATTTCCACTAGGATCAGGAAGGAGACATAGTTGTCCCTCTCACCACTGTTATTCAACATAATTTTGGGAGTTTTAGCCACAGCAATCAGAGAAGAAAAAGAAATAAAAGGAATCCAAATCGGAAAAGAAGAAATAAAGCTGTAACTGTTTGAAGATGACATGATACTATACATAGAGGATCCTAAAGATGCTACCAGAAAACTACTAGAGCTAATCAATGAATTTGGAAAAGTAGCAGGATACAAAATTAATGCACAGAAATCTCTTGCATTCTTATACACTAACAATGAAAAATCCGAGAGGGAAATTAAGAAAACACTCCCATTTACCACTGCAACAAAAAGAATAAAATATCTAGGAATAAACCTACCTAAGGAGACAAAAGACTTGTATGCAGAAAACTATAAGACACTGATGAAAGAAATTAAAGATGATACAAATAGGTGGAGAAATATACCATGTTCTTGGATTGGAAGAATCAACATAGTGAAAATGACTGTATTACCCAAAGCAATCTACAGATTCAATGCAATCCCTATCAAATTACCACTGGCATTTTTTACAGAACTAGAACAAAAAATTTCACAATTTGTATGGAAGCATGAAAGAATTTGTATGGAAGCACAGAAGACCCGGAATAGCCAAAGCAATCTTAAGAAAGAAAAACGGAGCTGGAGGAATTAGGCTCCCTAACTTCAGACTATACTACAAAGCTACAGTAATCAGGACAGTATGGTACTGGCACAAAAACAGAAATATAGATCAATGGAACAGGACAGAAAGCCCAGAGATAAACCTACACACATATGGTCACCTTATCTTTGATGAAGGAGGCAAGAATATACAATGGAGAAAAGACAGTCTCTCCAATAAGTGGTGCTGGGAAAACTGGATAGCTACATGTAAAAGAATGAAATTAGAACACTCCCTAATACCATACACAAAAATAAACTTAAAATGGATAAGAGACCTAAATGTAAGGCTAGACACTATCAAACTCTTAGAGGAAAACATAGGCAGAACACTCTGACATAAATCACAGCAAGATCCTTTTTGACCCACCTCCTAGAGAAATGGAAATAAAAACAAAAATAAACAAATGGGAACTAATGAAACTTAAAAGCTTTTGCACAGCAAAGAAAATATAAACAAGATGAAAAGACAACCCTCAGAATGAGAGAAAATATTTGCAAATGAAGCAACTGAGAAAGGATTAATCTCCAAAATTTACAAGCAGCTCATGCAACTCAATATCAAAAAGACAATAAACCCAATCCAAAAATGAGCAGAAGACCTAAATATACTTTTCACCAAGGAAGATATACAGATTGCCAACAAACACATGAAAGGATCCTCAACATCCCTAATCATTAGAGAACTGCAAATCAAAACTTCAATGAGGTATCACCTCACACCAGTCTGAATGTCCATCATCAAAAAATATACAAACAATAAATGCTGGAGAGGGTGTGGAGAAAAGGGAACCCTCTTGCACTGTTGGTGGGAATGTAAATTGATACAGCCACTATGGAGAACAGTATGGAGGTTCCTTAAAAAACTAAAAATAGAACTACTATATGACCCAGCACTCCCACTACTCAGCATATACCCTGAGAAAACCATAATTCAAAAAGAGTCATGTACCACAATGCTCATTGAAACTCTATTTACAGTATCCAGGCTATAGAAACAACCTAAGTGTCCATCAACAGATGAATGGGTATAGAAGATGTGTCATATGTATACAATGGAATATTACTCAGCCATAAAAAGAAATGAAATTAAGTTATTTGTAGTGACGTGGATGGACTTAGAGTCTGTCATACAGAGTGAAGTAAGTCAGAAAGAGGAAAACATACCGTATGCTAACACATATATATGGAATGTAAAAAAAAAAAAAAAAAAAAAGGTTCTGAAGAACCTAGGGGCAGGACAGGAATAAAGAAGCAGATATAGAGAATGGACTTGAGGACATGGGGAGGGGGAAGGGTAACCTGGGACAAAGTGAGAGAGTGGCGTGGACATATATACACTATGAAATGTAAAATAGATAGCTAATGGGAAGAAGCCACATAGCACAGGGAGGTCCGCTCATTGCTTTGTGACCACCTAGAGGGGCAGGATATGGAGGGTGGGAGGGAACTGCAAGAGGGAGGAGTTATGGGGATATATGTATATGTATAACTGATTCACTTTGTTATACAGCAGAAGCTAACACATGATTGTAAAGCAATTATACTCCAATAAAGATGTTTTAAAATTAAAAACAACTAAAAATAGAGTTACCATATGATCCTGCAATCCCACTCCTGGGCATATATCCAGAGAAAAGTATAATTCAAAAAGATACATGCACACCAGTATTCATTGCAGCACTATTTACAGTAGCCAAGACATAGAAGCAACCACCTAAGTATCCATTAACAGATGAATGGATAATGAAGATGTGGTACATATAGAAAATGGAGTATTACTCAGCCATAAAAAAACAATGAAAAATTGCATTTGCAGCAACATGGATATACTTAGAGATTATCATACTAAATGAAGTAAGCCAGGCAAAGAAAGACAAATATCATATGATATCACTTATATATGGAATCTAAAGAACAAAAAAATACAAATGAACTTATTTACAAAACAGAAAGATACTCACAGACATAGAAAACAAACGTATGGTTACCAAAAGGGAAAGTGGGGGAAGGGATAAATTAGGAGGTTGAGATTAACATATATACACTACTATATATGAAATAAATAACCAACAAGGACCTACTGTATATCACAGGGAACTATACACAGTATTTTTTATAACCCATAAGCAAAAAGAATCTGAAAAAGAAAAAAATATATATACATATATATATATATATATATATATATATATATAAACTGAATCACTGTGGTGTACACCTGAAACTAACACAGCATTGTAAATCAACTATACTTCAATAATATATGTATATTTTATTTTAAAAAATATTTTCCATGATTGACAATGCTGCTTATTTATGTATTTGTTTATTTTTGGTTGCATTGGTTCTTTGTTGCTGCGCATGGGCTTTCTCTAGTTGTGCAAGCAGTGGCTACTCTTCATAACGGTGCACGGGCTTCTCACTGCATTGGCTTCTCTTGTTGTGAAGCAGGGGCTCTAGCCTCATGACTTCAGTAGTTGTGACACATGGGCTCAGTAGTTGTGGCTCACGGGGCTCTAGAGCACAGGCTCAGTAGTTGTGGCACACAGGCTTAGTTGCTTCACGACATGTGGGATCTTCCCAGACCAGGGATCGAACCCATGTCCCCTGCATTGGCAGTCAGATTCTTAACCACTGCGCCTCCAAGGAAGCCCAATTGTATATGTATGTTTTCTTTGTTTGTTTTTTTGTGGTACGCGGGCCTCTCACTGCTGTGGCCTCTCCCGTTGCGGAGCACAGGCTCCAGACGCACAGGCCCAGCGGCCATGGCCCACGGGCCCAGATGCTCCGCAGCACGTGGTATCCTCCCGGACCAGGGCACAAACCCGCGTCCCTCGCATCGGCAGGCAGACTCCCAACCACTGCGCCACCAGGGAAGCCCTATATGTATGTTTTTTAAAAAGGAATTCCAAGTTAGGGGAAATGATTTAAATAAATACCTTTTGTGTTAATAAATAAATAAATAAATCACAGATGCTATAGAATGTCTAGAGAATTAAGATACTAAGAAAAGTTTGTGTACAGTTAGGTTAAAAATAATTTCTAAGACTGAAATAAAGGCAGAAGCTATAGAAGAAAAGAAAAATAGATTTAACATAAAAGTAACTTTTTTATGAGTTTTAAATACCATAAATAAAAGTTTAAACAGGAGAAATATTTATAAGAAACATGATAAAGGTTTGTCATAATACATAATGGAAACTTACAGATCAATATGAAATGAATGCAAACTTCAGTGGAAATTAGAGAAAGGGAATAAACAGGTGTTTTGAAAAAAAGAACAAATACAAATTTTTAGTCAGTATATAATGAGTTCATTTGTTTTATGAAGAATGAAATAAATGTAAATTTAAATATAACAATTTTCTCAGGAATTCTGTAAAGATATAAAAGTGTGATCATATCTAATATTAACAAGAATCAAGAGAAATAATTATCACCATTTTTGCTCTAAAGGATACTTTGGCAATATATTACAAAAGCCTCCAAAATTTGTCAATCTATTGACCCAAGAGTTGTATTACTAGGAGTTTAACTGGAAAAGTAAACACACAAATACATAAAAAGATATTTAATGTTCATAGCACTATTTCTCTTAAATTAACATTTTGGGAACACCTACATCTCCAATAATATGGCTTATTTAAAAGAATCATATATATTCAGAAACAGAAATGCTATTCATCCAATAAAAAACATGTAGATTCCCTTTGGGTGATGTGGAAAGATATTTATAATATATTGTTAAATGGCAATTAATGTATTTCTTTAGGCTGTAGCTATTGCTTCCCTTTTAAATGGTTGATAACATTTACAAGCTTTTCTTTCTCACATCTTCTATAAACCAATTTTAATCTTAGTATTCACTTTGATACTATAAATTTTATGTAAACTTCTTATATATGATATGTCACCTTGAATTGATGCCCTCTTGACTCTGACACACTATAGAGGTGGTAGTCAGCAGCTTATTCTATGTTCCACTACCCAAATATTGGTTGGCTGTATCATTTCTATGGTGTCCAGGCATATAACACTTATTCTACTCTCTTTTATATTTTTATTTTAAAAATTTTATTCTATTCTTGTCATTCTAATCTTTATTTTTATTTTACTCTTTGTTTTAAAGTTATATATAACTTATGCATACCACCAATCCTTTTTCACTAGTTTTCAAGGTCATTTATTAGTTTTCTGAAGCTCATTCTTCAATAGTTTCCTAGAGGAAGAACTCTTACTAAAAACATTCCCTGATTTGTGGCAAAACCAAACAGTTTGTCTTTAACCTGTCTACCTGAATATTGGCTTGGCTCAGTATAAAGTCCTTGGTTTACACTTTCTTTTCTTAAATATTTTGTGGCTTTCTCCCCATTATTTTCTGGCATTGAATGTTGCTTTGGGGAAATCTGAAGCAGTCTGATATCTTTTTGCCTAAAAAGTGCCTTGAACTCCCTACAATTAACCAAAAGTTTTCTTTTATTCCTTTATATTCATTGTGTGTACCAGGTTTTGTTGCAGTGTTAAATGTTGTGTTCATTTTTCTGAGATATTACTTTCAATTTGAATATTGTCTTTTTTGCTGTTGTTGGTTTTTTCAGGAAAGCTTTAAAAAACATTATCTTTAAATATTTGTTTTGTTAAGTTGTTTTAATTTACTTTTTAGTGTTATTTTTTCATCGATCTTTTTCTGTGTAGCCTTTTAAAAATCTTATTTCCAATTTATTTTGACCACTTTGCATATTTTACCCCCCAGGTTTCCCACAGAATATAGTATCCTTTGTGTTCCCATAAATTTTGTCTTCCTTTTTATGATTAATTTTTCCACTATTTTTCTGCATCTTGTCTATTTATATTTCTCCATATCCTACATTGATGTTCTTTATTATTTGTAGTCCTTCTTCATGGAGGCAGTTTCTTTATAAAGATACTTAAGAAAATTCATGGTGAAATATTTGCTCACAATTTTTATGTGCTTCATAAAATGTTTTTCTGCAGTGTTCTTTTTAAAAAAAATTATGCTTTTCCATCCTTCTTTCTTACAATATATTTGTGTTAATGCTATACCAGTTTATTTGTTATTACTAATCATTAAATAAATCATATGTTTCTGGAACAATAATATATAGAAAGTATTGATGTATACGGATACTTTTGTAGTCTTTTAGGCTTCAACTCCAAAGGGATCTTTTCTTCTTTACTACCACAAGAACAAAGAGCTTCCTTCAAATAATGTTTCTTGGATTTGTTTAACCTACTTGTGTTAAACTCTCCCCCTTAGCCTTTCTCAATGAAACAATAAAAAGTTCCTGACAGCTTTTGCTGTTAATCCTTCTCAATCTCATTCCTGCCTCTACTGTTACAATGAAGTGATAATCTTTTGCAATCCAGAGGCAGTCCCTCACTTTCAAGAAATGTAATTTTTTCCTGACATTTTCTGAGGTCTTCCACCACTATGCTAGTCTTTCTCATCATGGAGCATCATGGAGTTTTCATTTTCTTTGTCCCTGAATGAGTATTTATATGGTTTCTAGAAGGAGAAGAGGAAAGATGCTGCCTTATTATACAAGACTATAATAGTTTCCTGTTATTCTCCTTAACAAGGATTTACCAGCTATCTGTTTAAATTTACATTTGCTGGATTTAATTGATGTACCAACAGCAATTAGATACTTAATATTATATTCTATGAGTTATAAAATTGAAAATTTGGAGTTCAGACATTGTAAGTGGGACTGCCAGGTACTTCAACAACCTAACAAAAACATCTATGGCTACAAGATACTGATATTATAATATGTAGAAGAGGTGCAAATTTGACCTGAGGTTTCTTCAAGTAACATAGTTTATGGTTATTTCTTTATTATCTCCAAGTCAATCTCTTCCAGATATTCCCACCTTTCATTTTTATCTGATAGTCTTCTAGATGACTGAGCAACTCGAAATTGTATCTTCTCATAGCTCTCATATACTTCCAGAAGATTCCACTAACAACTGCTATTTAGAGGTTTACAATCTGGTTCCAGTCATGACTTGACTAACAGAGAGAATGTATAGTTTTTTGATATGGCTATCTAAACCAAAGAATATAGGATTTAAACTTTTACATTATGTTTTTCCACCTTGGGATCAAATCCAACATTGAATGTGGAGCCTTATCATGAGTCTGGCACAGAGATAGAGCATCATAGTTGTTTTCTTGTTTTTATTCAATATCATTATCATTCTTATTGTTATTCAGTAGAGAATAAAATAAGGGCTTTTGTCCCAAATAATTTTTCAGACTGAAAACACAAAGATGGTTTAAAAAATTTTATGCCTAATATTCAGTGTTTTATTAAGAGAAGAAAGGTAAGTATGAATGTATGATTGGCCCTTTCTTCTTTTACTTCCAAGGTTGATAAGATGGTTGATAAGTTGATAAGAACTTGATAAACAGAGAATATTTCCAGAATGAAACCAGGATCTGAGTCACTATAGTATTTATGTCTCTTATTTACTCATCTCCAGCACATATGACATAGAATAAAGTAAAAAAGAAATCACCATTAATAAATACAAGTAGAGTTGGAAAACAAACATTTTCTCAGAGCAACCAAAGCATTTAATGAAATGAGATCTGTATGACTATTTGGGAAATATAAATTTTGATAATTTTTCTCTAAAGCAATTTGGTAAGTTAAGAACCTTTAAAATGTCCATATCATTTTCAATTAGTATTGTTACTTAAATAAAAATTTATGAAGAAGATAACCAATGTAAAATTATTTATAATAAAATTGGGAAAAAAACTAAATGCCAAATAATAAAGAAACTCTTAAAAATAGTATACTCATGTAATAGAATGTCATGTAGTCATTGACAAAAATAATTTTAAAGTTTTTCTATATCATGGATAATGTTTCACATTAAAATTTTAAGTAAAAATGCAGGCTATTTAATTTTTATGTCACCAATTACATAAAATTAACATATATAAAGAGAAAACATATTAAAGGAAATCCAGTAAAATATGAATGATATTTACTTCTAGATTGTGGGAATAATGATAATATTTATATTCTTATTGTCTAATTTTTCTAAACTTTCTACAACCTGTATCTGTTTAGAATTATAATTTAAAATTTTTGA